>NC_060268.1:139276409-139457891 GCF_021613505.1 Equus quagga
TCTCATTCTCTCTTCCTGGAAATTGATTCTTGAGCACAGACATCAGGAGGAGAATAAAACCCAGGTCACATCCCAGAAAAGAGCATCAGAATCTGGGCATGGGATACAGGCATTCACACTTTTTCATGCCTCAGTTGGTTCCATTGTGAACCTAATGTTGAGAAGTAATGTGCTTTTCTTTGAGTCAAGGGATTTTCTTTGAGTCCATTCTGCCTGAGATATCTAACAGTTGTACTAGTTTTTGGCTTTGTATTTTTCAACGTGTCTTTCAATTTTGTGAGTTACTTATCAATAAATAACCTTTACTCTTTTTAAGTTGGATTCTTTTACATTGATTATAATTTTTAAAGTTTTGATAAAAGTTGCTATCTTAAAGTGTTTAAAAGACCTAGGGCATTGTTGAGTTGGAGCACTACATACAATGGACGGTGCTAAGCCTCTTAAACCATGTCATCACATTTACTTTACAAAAACGTCTACCATTGGATATTATTATTCCATTTTGCATATTAAAAAAGTGATGGATCTGTTTTGAAATGTTTAAAAAATCTTATGATAACTCTGATCTTCTCTTGAGGAAATAATATGCAGTCATGATGCCAGCCCTGATATCAGTTCCCCTGCATTAAAGCCAGCGTATGTTGGGTTAAAACCAAAACACTCTTCCCTGCTTAGTCCCTGGCTCCCCATCTCCAGAATCCGTATCTGCCATGGAGACAAACAGCCAAGGTCATCCACCTGGATTCCTTGTCATCTCCTCTTCCCTGCAAGCAGCATCCCAAGGCCTAACTCTAGCTGGTGGGAAAGCTCTGACCAGCAAAGCCACTGACTCCTCCCGCCTCTCTACAAGCAGCCACATTCCTCACAAACCTTTAAAACCCCTCGCGTCCCCTTTTTCAGGGAGACGAGATGAGACAAAACAAATTTGAGAGCTCACTCTCATCTCCTGGCTGATGTCATTCGAAATAAAAACCCTTTCCTTGCCGTAAACCTGGTGTTCCAGCTTTTATTTGGACCCTCCTGTGTGGTGGGTAAGGAACCTATGTTTGTAGGTGGTAACAGTCACAGACTCTGACATGGCCAATCTGGTGTCTCTGTGATAGGGATGAGAAGACAGGCACGGGAGGACACAGGGCTGGCAGCTCGCAAATAAGTAGCAGTGCACTTAGGCTTAGACGAGAGACCTAAGAGTGCTTTAATAAGCTACAAATCAGAGTAGGTCGGAGAGAAAGACAGTAAATAACAAAACAAAAGAAAGAAAGAAAGAATTCAAAGACAAAGTAAAAAAGAAAAAATAGAAGTTGTGAAAATATGACTAATGAATTTCACTGGATTTTTTTTCTATTTTAAAGACAGAGTCCTTTTTAGTGCTAAATAAAATCTTCTAAATAAGATGAAAGAACTTCAGGTCAAATGGTCATACACAACTTAAAGAAAATGATGTAAATAACTTTTTATGCTAAAATGTAAATGGGCAAAAATTGTGAATGTTTTTTGAACTTAGACACCAATCCACGCAGGTTGGGGTATTACTACTCCAAAAACTCCTAAAATGATGGAATGTCAGTAGCAGAAGAAATAACTTCAAAAGCAATCAAATAATTATTGTGTCTGATGCATAATACATATCTAGATCTTCTGATTAACTGTTATAATAACAATTGAAATACGTAAAATTATAGTTTCTTTGATTGACTTTGAAAATTACTTCTTTCCAAGTGCCTCAGAATGGCATATATTTCTGCACTGAATGCATAATGTAGTTTGCTAAAGTTATCAATATCTGAGGAACGTTACTGAAACATGAACTTAAATTTCTTAATGTTATTTATCACATGAAAATAGTATGATTGTGTAATATTGTGGGTGAATCCTGAATTTAGTACTCTTCCTCTGTCTTTACATACTCTCCCCTGCAGCTGTTTTATAAAACTTGTTTAAATACACCTGATAGCGTTAATATTTTCTCAACTTTTACCTTTAGTAAACCACCACTTTTCTAGAAGTTGAAGGATCAAGTAGGATTCTTGCATTCCATCCTCAAACACTGCAATTTACTTTTGGTAGCCCTGGTAGGCAGGGGCCATTTGGAGTTACTCTTTCCAATTCCCATTAGGTGTTTTGAACACTATCAACTATGTATCAGTAGAGGGTCTGCATTGAAAGGTATTAGCAGGTTGCACATCAAGTGAGGACCAAACTTTCTTTGAAAGCTAAGTATAGCACACGTATAAAAGGATTTGTGCAACAACTGCTTGAAGAGGAAAAGGAACATTACCTAGTAAGCAAATTTGCCATATATGTCCCGAAGACTGATGATTTCTGTTTGTACATATTGTAGGACTTGAAATTTACTGGCTGGGGCATACCTTAGACTCTTTTGAGATGTTTGTCTAGCGAGTAGCATTAGAAAAGGATCACAGAAAAGCAGCTTTTTGGTTTCTTTTGATTTGCTTTGTTTTCTGATTGCTTTCTAGCCATGTATCTTATCCCAGATCCAAAGTTGAGATCTCTTAATCTTAAAACAACCTTATGTAGAATTGTTAACAGCTAGAGAATTTGTTTTACAAAGTGCTGCCAAGTTTCACATGAAACATTAAAGGACCTTCAGTTCTCTATGAAAAATCAGTCACTTACTCCTTCCTTGTCCAGTGGCATCTATGCGGGGAGCTGATCGTTTATTCAAAATACCTGGGGAGGGCACAGCTAACTCAAGACAGACTCAGTCCTGCGCAACTCCCTACCAGGAGGGGGATAAGCAGGCCTTTCTGTTAATTTGTAAGAGCTCTGCCTTTGTGCAGGAAGAGAGCCACGAATAATTTTGCTATATTATAAAAAGAAATACAGGATGATCTGGAACATACAACATAAGAAGGTAACATGATTTGGAGGAGGGAGAATCAAAAAAGATATCCCTAGGGAAGTAATATTTAAGTTATACACAGAAATATACATTGGCTAAAAAAAAGAACTGAGGTAAAAAATATTTAAAAGTACATAAGACAAAGGAATATGGCCAAAGCCAGAGATAAAAAGATGAGAAGAGACTAGAGAAGAAGTCAAGGTTTCTAGATGACTATTAGAATTGGGATTAGAAGGGCCGGCCCGATGGCCCAGTGGTTAAGTTCACACTCTTCGCTGCAGTGGTCCAGGGTTTCCCTGGTTCAGATCCTGGGTGTGGGCATGGCACCACTCATCAGGCCACGTTGAGACGGCGTCCCACATGCCACAACTAGAAGGACCTGCAACTAAGATATACAACTATGTGCCAGGGGGAATTTGGGGAGATAAAGCAGAAAAAAACAAAAAAGATTGGCAACAGTTTTTAGCTCAGGTGCTGATCTAAAGAAAAAAAAAAGCATTGGGACTATGATAAATAGAATGTAATTGAGAGGCTTAAAAAAAAGTGCCATGACACAACCATGTTGTGTTTTCAAATCATGGCACTGCCTTTAGTGCGAAGTACAGATTACCTGGGGGCAAGGGTGGAAATGAAGTCACCAGATAGCAGATTATTTCAGTAGCATTAGTGTAGCCTGTGCGGTGGTGGTAAATGAAGAAATGTTGTTAACAGAAGTAAAAGGAAGTAGAAACAACACCATTTTGGTGGTTTTGCTTAATTCATCAATTATTTTTCTAGGATGTACCAGGTACTAGACAGTCAAAGGGGATACAGTTGTGAAGAAAACTAAGTCCCCGTCCTAATGGAGCTTATACGTTAGTGAAGGGAGACAGACTGTAACCAAATGAACAAGCACACAGATAGAGAATATAATGACAAATTATCTGGGGGATGAGTGTCCAGGCAGAGAACAAAGTAAATTCAGAAGCTCTAAGGTGGAAGGATGCTCGGTGTGTTTGAAGAGCGACCAGGAGGCCAGTGTGGCCAATGTATAGTGAATGACTTGGAAAGTGGAAAGAGAGGAAGATAAAGAAAAGCCAAGAGCCAAGTTGTGTAGGGCCCTTAGATGGTGACAAGAAGTCTGAGTTTTATTTTAAGTGAGATGGAAAGTCATAGTAGAGATTTGAGTAGGGGAGTGACCTTATCACTCATACAATCACTCAAAGATATTAGAGTGTAAGGTCTGAGTTTTTCATTGAACACCTGTTCTCACAGTCATTTACTAAAAGCATCACCAGGCTTTTCAATAATTGTCCCAGTAGCATCTGAACAGTATATGGAAACAGGGAAGGGTATATACTTTATTCATATCCATTGGCTTACTTTTTGTTGAGTAATTTATTGTGATAAGCATAAAGAAATCTAGGAAAGTGTTACAAAATTGGGCAAGCAGTAAAATTTGTATGCACTGTATTTAAGGCAATTTCTTACAATGACCTTGAATAAAAAAGGAAAGAGATTGAAACCAATAAGCGTGGCACCTCAGTGGCTCTGAGACCATTCAATCAGGAAAATGGACTATTTTAGAAATGTCTCTAGGAAAACATAAAGAATGATTTATCCTGCTAAAGAATGCATTGATTCTTTAGTTCCATTTTGATTTTGACTGGTAAGCTTTTCTTGCACATTCTCAAGGAACGTCTTATTGCAATTTTCCTTAAATATTGTCTTCAAGATATCTCAAATGTTCATTCCATTTATCTGAGTTTTGTTATTTATGAGATAATTGCTAGAACTGGTCTATAGTTAAATTTTCAGTTCAGTCTAATAATAGGCATGATATAAACAACTTCTCATGAAGATAGATAGATAGAGAGTCACAGGTAGATCCTTTGAGAAGCTGACTTTGAGATGGAAGCTATCATGAAGGACATTTACTATGGAGTCATTTTCTTATTTGCCATCAAAAGCAAGTATAACCAAGAGGCACCTATATTGAGAACTGATTGCCAAATATATTTCTCCCTATTTCCTCCTGAGGGTCAGTCTCTTGGTATGAGAAGCCCAAAGCGCCCTGACAGCCACTATAGCTTATAATTTACTCATACTTTTATTGTGTCTTAAAGGGAAGTCTTGATCTCTAAACTTTGGAAACTGTGGTCCTTAAATGCCCAGAGCCTAGAGATGTGGGAATGGAAAGCATAAGCTCCTAAAATCAGTCACTGTGAGTTTTGATAAGCAGTACCAATTATGTTGCAATTTCGTGGTTTCCAGACTGATGGCACATTCTTCCTGTTGGGAAAATCCCATAAATGTATTTGCTTTAAAATGCAAGAAAATTACCATCTCTGCGGTGGCACTTCAACCAGCCATTCCAGTTTACAGGAAGTCAAGTACATACTCCCACACTCTTTTGCTGTAAAATGGCTACCTTGGTCTAAAATGATATTATAGGAAAGCCTATGCAATTTGATCAAGCACACTGTAATCCTTCTAATAGTGGTACTAAGTGAGGTCTTAAAGCATGAAACTCAAAGCTTTACTTGCAATATGTGGCAATTCCTGTTAAAACAAATAGCTGTCCATTCCAGAAGAGAAGAGCCCATTATAAGTCAATTTGCTACTAAATGGCCTGCTGTTTTTCTCAAGTGATGGTGCATGATTGGGGACTCAGTATTAATCTCCGTTTCTGGCAAGTTAGGCATTCACCAGTAGTAGTGTCTAGATCAGTCTCTGACCATGTTCTTGGACCCATGTATGCTCTCTATCCCTTTTACAATAGATATAGTGTTTCTTCATCTAATATGCCAGTATTGAGGAGGATTAACTAGAAGAGTCATATTTTCCTATCTGTTTTTTATATCATAGACATTAATATGCAATACTTAGAATTCTTCATTGCCTATCTAATATACCTATCTACATATCTCTACTCCATACTTCTTTATTTCCAGTCTTACAAACTTTCTCCTTTAATCCCCTGATTAGCCAGTAAGGCTCTGTACCACTGTCCTTAAGTCTATTTGTATATGCTGACACAAATCCAGTTCTCTTTCTATACAAAGTGAATGACCTGGTGCACAACCCAGTCTCAGTACACAGGGAAGAATTTCTCTTACCAAATTTCCTGATTGAAATTTTTAGTGCCACTGAGGTTCCACACTTATTGATTTAAATTTCACCAGCGTCTTCTGGGACTACCTTTGGAAGGCGTTCTAGTATAGCTGCTGCATATTTTCAGCTTGCAATCACATACTGAGTCTGGTTATTGTGAAATGTGGTAGGCAGAATAATGCTCCCCCACAATGTTGTGCACTTCTCAATCCCTGCAACCTCTGAATATGTTACCTTACATGGGAAAGTGGCGTTAAGGGTGCTATTAGCTGACCTTAAAACAGGGACATTATCTTGGAATCTTTGGGTGTCCTAACACAATCAGAAAATGTCCTGAAGTGTGGAAGAGGGAGGTAGGAGAGGAGAACCAGACAGATGGCAGTGTGAAAAGGATTTGGCCCCACTTTGATGATTTTGGAGATGGAGGACGGAAGCTATGAGCAAGGAAAGTAGACAGCTTCTAAAAGTTTGAAAAACAAAAGAAATGGATTCTACCCTAGGACCTCCAGATGGGAACATAGCCCAGCTGACACCTCAATGTTAGTCCACTGAGACCTATTTCAGGCTTCTGTCCTCCAGAAATGTAATTTAATAGAGATATATTGTTTTAAGTCACTAAGTTTGCTTTAATTTGTTATGGCAGTCATTGAAACTAATACAGGAACCAATTTCATCTTTCTCCCTCTAAATCAGGCTGTTAAAAGAGGTCTCTCATGAAGCCATGAGTGACAAACAAGGGAGAGGTGCTGATGCAATAGTGGTTGATGACATGAGCATCTGGGCTGCCTTCTCATCCAGCTTGCTTGTGCCCTCTGTATGTATTACTTCCATCTGATGTTGGACTGTTACTGGGCTCATCCTTTCCATTCAGTCTGAAAAAGCTTACATTTGCTTTTCTTGTAATATGGGTCTGCAGGAGATGAATTCTCCCAACTTTTGTCTGTCCGAAAATTACTTTTTTCGTCTTCATTTTTGAAGTATATGTTCACTGAGTATAGAATTCTAGTTTGACAGTGTTTTTCTTTTAGAACTTTAAAGATGTTCTATTGCCTTCTGGTCTCCACTGGTTCTAGTGGAAAGTCATCTCTACATATCCTTATCCCCTGTCTTCATGATTTGGCGAGTCAGAGAGAATCTAGGTCCTAAAGGAGTTCTGATTTTAACGAGACTTCATGTTTTATGGTCACTTGGTGTCCTAGGACCATCTAATGTGCCATATGACCTAAGTGGCAGCTCTGTTTGTACTGTACCCTGAACCAGCTGAAGCGAACTTTCCTATTCTGAGCCTCACTCAAAGCTGACAGCTTATTATGTCTAGTATGTGCACCAGAGCAATTTTCCCAATGGGGACTAATTCATGTTCAAGAACCTGAAGAAGCTAACCAGGCACTGTGCTACCGTCTTAGTGGTTGGAGGTGAAAATTCAATTATTTGATACTTTGGAACACTGGAGTCCTAAAACTTAACTGATTCTGTGGTCCTTGAATCTTCATAGTGCTTATCTCTCACCTTCTAGAACATATGTGTCCCTTCAAGGCCCCCCACGTGGTTGGATCTGGTTATCATGACTGTGTCAATATAAGGGATCAACAATATTTCCTGCAAGACGTCCAGCTGGTCCAGATTCTTTCAACTTTTTTATGGCACAGAGCAGGAGAGTTAATATTGCTCTGGGGCAAGACTGTACATGTATATCATTGTTCATTCCAAGAGAAAGGAAATTCTTTCTGATTTTCCTTTCTGAAGATGAAAAAGAACTCATTTATGAGATTAATGCCAGACACGATACACCCGAGGCCGCATTAACCTGCTCTTATAATTATAGTAGATTAGGCAAAGTGACTGTAATCAGGACTTATATTTCTTAGAGTTCACCATCATATTCCACCCTCCACCTGGTTCTTGCAGGTTCCAGGAAGACATAATGGGGGGAAATGGAGATTCTATGGGAGACTACCATTTCTACATCTGATAGGTCTTTAAGGGTGACACTAATTCCTGCCATTACCCCTGGGATGTACTATTTTTTATTTGCTACTTTGGCATAGGTGAGAGGGAGGCAGTTTCAGAAGTTTTTTCCCAGACTCCCCACTATGATAACTCTTAATAGACCAAGGAACTAACGTGAGAGTTATGACAACATCAAGTATGTCTTTTACAGTTACATATTCAGGGACCAGGGAAATGTATAGCAAGTAAGTCCATGGGCTCATTGGACCCTCAGGGAACCAGGTCTGGGCCAGGGCTCAATTTATTACCTGGCCCCTATATGACTGCACTTTAATACATAGACCATGATGACTCTTTGGGCTCTGAGTATCATTGTCCGCTCAGATCTTTAGCCCAACAATTTTGAAAATGTTTGTGTGTTTCCTTTCTCCATTAAATATTTAACTAAATTAACAATCCCTTTGATGAAGGACTAAGGAATCCTTACTATGTACACTTTATAGTGTTACAAGGCCTTTCCTTAAAGGAACTAGGATCTGGAAACTGGCTTAGATCTGAAAACTGGGCGAGAGTGTGAATTTTTTTTATTGAGACAATTTCCCTCTCCCTCCTGATTAGCCATGCTTGATTTCCTTTGATAACAGAGATCGAGCGGTAATCTTGTTGGTTGCCTATCTATTTGTTCACTAGAGTTGCAAAATCATATCAATCATTTCCATAGCTCTTTTACCAGTCAGGACCCCTTGGACACACTCTAGCTTTGCCGTACATTACAATAATTGTACCCACTTAATTGCTGAAGTTTAAGTACTGTTACTTGGCCTCTATTGTGTCAGGATTCCATCATCTCCATGGGTACTAATGAGTCTAGCTCTTGTACAGCATCTCCTGCCTGTCCAACCCAGTTCAGAGACAAGATATAAGACACAATTTACTAATGCTGCTCTCCTACCACCTTTCTTGTTGCTCTATAAAGAGCGTCTCCTTTGGGTGCTCAAGAAGAACTTAATCATCTGATGGGATTTCTTAGATTTACATTCCTCTCTCACATGCACTTCTTCTACCATACTCTAAGGCTAATCTGACATTTCAATCTCACTTAGTAGGGACTATTATTTTTTCTTGATTCTAGGAGTCATCCTATTGTATGTTTGTACCATATCAATAGTGAAATTGAGAGTATTTTCATACTGATAAACTTTTTTATCCAAATCTACATGCCAATATCCCTCAGCACCCTCAGACTCCAGACTTATGTGTACCTTTCTGGATTCTGTAGCTCCTTTGTGGTATAGTCATTTCCTCCCTTATCCAGTCATAAGGACGTTAACAGACACTTCCCAGAAAGCAGATTTGTCACTTTGATAAAATCTTATTACTGCTAATTGTCTAATGGAAATACGTATATTTATTTTCTCAGTAAACTTTAATTCTATTTTATACATACCTATACACACATATATATGTGTATATTTAGAGTTTATTCAGAAAAGAAAAAGTTTACCTCACCAAAGAACTTAAATAAAAGGATAATCTTTATTTATCAGAGAAGTATAGCTATCCCAGTATTGCCACAGGTAAGTTGAGCATCTAAAAAATCTGAGAAAGTAGTTTATGCATATGTGAATTCAGAAAATAATATCTCTAATATGTGTTTCATATTAAAAAATATTATCGCAAAGCCTTTTGATACTTAATACTTAAATAATACTATGACTGTTAAGCATGTTACTCTTTAAGCTGCATTTGGAATAAAGATGTCATGTAATAATGATTCTGTAAATAAAAAATAGCAATTTTGGGGGACTCTTGAGATGTAAAAATAAAAGTAGTTTCCAAAAGTGATATATTTATTACTTTAATTTTTTATCTATAGTTTCCACGTTTTAACCATTCATTTTATTTTTTTAAATATCCATTTCTTTTTGGTAACTAGTTGTTTATTATTAAGAAACTATTACCTCTAAATACTAATTGACCATTCTTATAATCAAAAATCACACGTTGTTGAACAAAATATCTGATTTATGACTCTATAAATGTTTTAACATTAATTTATTTTTATTTCCATGTTGTCTTTCCATGGCTACAACTAGATTTATACAGTAATTTTATTCCACTTTTATTTAAGTATCTAGAAAATTTATAATTAATTCCAAATTGAGTAATACCACTGTTTACAAACTTTATTGTAAATTCCAGTATGACAATGTAGTAGAATGAATCTCCACTCCACTTTACCCTAACAGAAGTTTTCCAGTGAAGTGACCCTCTGGGATGAGAACAAGTTGAACTCCTGGGCAGACATATAGATTGTCTAGAAGGAAACTTTAAGATGCTTTAACTCATACGTTGAAGAATATGGAGCTTGAACACAGAAAAGAGAGAAAATCCTGGAAAATTTTATAGCAAAATGCTATGCATATTTCCCCCTCAAGAGCAAAACCTCAAAACAAACTTTCAAATTGAATACTAATCAAATAGCAATCATTTAACTGTACAACATGGAATATTTTGGGCATGGCCAGTTCCAAGAGAATAGACTGTTAGAAATTCTTAATCAGTTTAGAAATCTGACCACATAACTTTTAAAGCTACAGAGCTATTAGTAAAAGGTTTCATGTCATTTTGTATGTATCCCAGAGCCCACTCTGAAAAGCTCTTAATGCTTTTCATTTTATTTATCCTAAAATATTTCATAAATGACATACCAATAACACTTTTGCTCTAGTCAATGTGCTTTGGTTTTTAAACTTTACTAAAATTAATTATGTAAATATATTGTGCATTGCTTGGAAATGGATGCTGTAGAATCCAATGACAGGGAAAGAAAGCTAGAGAGCTGAAAGGTGTCTAGGATGAAGGCAATGGCTTTTTATCAGTTTCTCTCTGGGGAAGCGTTCTTTTCTCTCCTCTTTGATTCTTTGAACCTCCAGTTTTTCAACCAGCACCCACTGTTCAATGTAGCCGAAGAATGTTATCCTCCCTGAAGCTCTATGGCTTTGCTGGTCCAGTATGCATCACTATTATGTTCTTCATCCCAATCAGGATTCTCAAGTGAAAGAGAGGCTTATTGCTTTCCAACCAATAAATGGATGGCTTCCACTTGAATCAGTTGTCCATGCATAGTACAATCCACGGGGCTATGTGGGCTTGAACACACAGAAGCAAACTTCCAAATAGGGCGTATGGATTAGATCCAAGAGAATAGGTCTTTGAGTGGGCAGATTACCTTAAAAAAAGCATAAGTCTCTAAAATAGTACTGTTCAAACAGCTCCATGGATCTTTAAGGGAATCATGGAGGGAAATCCGGGGGTGAGATGCATTATCAGGCGTTGTGGACCAGATGCACTCTGGGCCACTCAATTTCACGTTAGCCGGTTACCCTCCACTTTCATTTGTTTTATATATCGAGTTTTATTATTTTCATGAGAGTTAGTTTAGAAAAACAAGTTTAAAAATCCACCTCTAAAGAATTGGTGGTTTATTATATACCTATGGCTTAGCTTGAATTCTCCCTGTGAAATGTATAAATCCTTTGATAGATTAACAAACACTTGGAAAATGATTTAACTTATTAAGTAGAATTCTCTAATATGAGGGTTGTAAAGAAAGCCTTAATTACTCAGGGTTCCTGAATTCAATACACCTGGCACTTCAGTTTGCTCAGGGAGACAAATAGGTTTCCTGTTACAGATGGCCCATACTGCAGTGCCTTATTTCATTTTTATTGTAAATAAAGCACATTCTAATATGTTTTTAGATGAATACAGTAATGTATGTATTCAACTACTTCCCATTAGAGAAAAGAAAAAAATGTGTTATTTCCTTAGCCCATAGCTTTATTTCTCTCTTATATAACAGAAAGCAGAAAACATACTTAGAGTGAAATAAGACTTTTGTAAAGGTAATGAGATCCCATAGAATTTTAATGAAAGACAATATGCAGACCAATTTTAGATATCATTGGGAAGAATTAAGACAAGAAAGAATAGAGAAAAGTAGATAAGGATATAAACCCAGCTAACGTAGAGAACATTTCTATATTCCTCCCCAATTTCCCAAGGTTATAAAAGATGTTTAAACATTAGAACATTACGGAAAACAACCTAGGGACAAATACAATATGTGTATTCCAGACATAGTATGATATACTTGTTCTATTTCCAATAAAGCCAAGCATAAACTATATACATAAAAGTCACCCAAAAGGAGATATTAAAAAAGGATACATAAATTATTAATTAATGTGGAACATGTATGGGTTACTTTTAAAAAACCAAATACTATAATCATTTAATATATTTTAACTTACAATTTAGTGAGCGTTAATATGATCTTAACCTTACGTCTTTGCTTTACGTTGTGCGCTTAAACACATGTTAAAACTTTTGAGTAAGTACTTTATGCAATGAAAATGTTTTAATAAGAAAAATGAATCACTATAAAGCAACTTCACTTATATTTTGTGTCATTATTGGTGAAATTCCATGTTATGCCATAAATGACCCAACTTTAAATACTTAATTTTATATTCAATTTTCAGTGTTAATGCCTAGAAGACACAGAATAAAAATGGAAGAAAAGACTGAATATTGGCTGTAAACTATAACTTTGCCTATGAATAACAATATTATAAACAGATGCTTATATATCTCTATACTATACCAAAAAGCATATATGGCATATATAGAAAAATGTAATCTTTCCCTATAAATATAAAAGCAAGATAAATTATTTTTAAAACGTTTTTCATTGAAGTATAATTTTCACAAACTGAATGTCTAATGTATATAATTTGAAAAGTTTTGACATATTGGCACCCAAGTAAAATACCATCAAAATCAAGATAATGAAAATATACATCTCCCGGAAAATTTTCTTTATGTCCATTGTAATACCCCTCTCCTCTCCACCACTCAATCTCCATGCAACTACTAATCTATTTCTGACACTATAGAATGTTTTGCATTTAGTGGAACTTTATGTAAATAGAATCATGCAATATGTGGTCATTCTTGTCTGTGTTTTTCACGACATAATTACTTTGAGATTCATCCATGATGATACCTGTAACAATAGTTCATTACTGGTTTTTTATTTTTTAAATTATAGGCTTTACTTTTAGAACAGTTTTAAGTTTAGGAGTATAGAGAACTCTCATACACCCCTTTCTCCTCTCCCCAGCATTTTCCTCCATTATTAATATCTTCCTTTAGTGTTTTATATTTATTACAATTAAGGGATCATTGTACATAATATTGATACATTACCAATAATATTATTGAAATACATTGCTAATATTGCTAATATTATTGACAATAATAATATTAATGATACAATGTCAATAATGTTGATCCATTATTATTAACAGAAGTTCATCGTTTACATTAGCGTTTACTCTTGGTGTTGTCCATTCTATGGATTTGGGCAAATAATATTGTGCATCCACCATTACAGTATCATACAGAATAACTTCACTTCCCTAAAGTGTTTCACTTATTAATCTCTACTCCATAACACTTGCCAAATTGCTCATCTTTTTACCGTCTTTATAGTTCTGACTTTCCCAGAATGTCATATTGCTGGAATCATATTATGTAGCTCTTTCAGACTGGCTTCTTTCACTTAGGAATATGCATTTTAGGTTCCTCTGTGTCTTTTCATGGTTTGTTAGCATATTTCTTTTTATTGATGTATAATATCCCATTTTACAAATGTACCACACTTTTTTTACCCATTCACCTATTGAAGGGCATCTTGGTAGTTTCTAAGTTTTGTCAATTATGAATAAAACTGCCTTAAACTTTCATGTGCAGTTTTCTGTGTAGACATATTTTCAACTCATTTCACTAAATACCTAGGAACATGGTTGCTAGTTCATATGGTAAGACTACGATTAGCCTTACATAAACTGCCATACTGTCTTCTAAAGTGACTGTATCATTGTGCATTTCCACAGGTAATAAATGAGAGTTCCCATTATTCCACAGCCTTGCAGACATTTGGTATCGTCCATGTTTTGGATTTTAGTCATTCTAATAAGTGTGTGGTGATATCGTATTGTTGTTCCAATTTGCAGTTCTCTAATAACGTATGATGCCTAGCATCTTTTCATTTGTTTATTTGTCATCTGTGTATATTCTTTGGTAAGGTATCTGTTCAGATCTTTCCCCTACTTTTTTTTTTTTTTTAAAGATTTTATTATTTCCTTTTTCTCCCCAAAGCCCCCCGGTACATAGTTGTATATTCTTCGTTGTGGGTTCTTCTAGTTGTGGCATGTGGGACGCTGCCTCAGCGTGGTCTGATGAGCAGTGCCATGTCCGCACCCAGGATTCGAACCAACGAAACACTGGGCCGCCTGCAGCGGAGCGCGAGAACTTAACCACTCGGCCACGGGGCCAGCCCCTCCCCTACTTTTTAATTGGTTTGTTTTTTTTCTTGTTTTAACGATTTTTTGTATAATTTGCATACAAGTCCTTTATCACGTATTTTGCAAATATTTTCTCTGAGTCTTTGGATTATTTTTTTAAGTCTTTTAACAGTGTTTTACTTAGAGGAGAGGATTTAAATTTTAATGAAATCCGACTTATTGATTTTGTTTTTCTTTAATGGGTAATGCTTTTGGTTTTTATCTACAAAGTTATCACCAAACCCAAGGTTGCCTAGATTTTTATCCTATTTTTATTCTAAAATCTTTATAGTTTTGTATGTTTAGTTCCATGATCCATTTTTGTGAGTGGTGTAAGGCCAGTGTCGAGATTCACTTTTTGCGTGTGGATGTCCAGCTGTTCCAGTACTGTTGGTTGAAAAGACCTTCGTTTATTATTGCTGAACTATATTTCACTTTATAGATATACCATGTTTGGTTTATTTATTTTCCTATTGATAAACTTTTGAATTGTTTCCAGTTTGGGCCTATTACAAATATGGCTGCCACGACCATTTGTGTACACATTCTTAAGGAAAAATTCTATAATTTCTTCTGGGTCAATAGCTGCTCATAGAACAGGTGGATGTATATTTAAATTTGGACTGCTCATTTTTTTTCTGAAGTGGCTATACTATTTTATATTCCCACCACCAGTATATGAGAGTTTCAGTTATTCCTCCTTATTACCAACACATGGGATGACCAATCTTTTTAATTGTATTTATTCAAATTAGTGTAAAATGGTATTGACCACCTTTTGATGTGTTTATTTGCCATCTCTGTATCTTCTCTGGCAAAGCATGTGTTGAAATCTTTTCTTTTTCTTATTGTTTTTTCTTACCTTGTATCTTTCCTTATTATGGACTTTATGTATTCTGGATACATATCTTTCATCAGACATATGATTTACAAATTTTTTTTCACAGTGTGTCTTATAGAGTAGAAGTGTAGTCTTTCTTATTTTTGTGATATCGAATTTATAATTTTTTTCTTTTGTTGGTTGTGCTTTTGGAGCATAGCTAAGAAATCTTTATCTAGTCAAAATCCACAAAGAATTTCTAATTTGTTTTCTTCTGGAAGGTTTATAGTTGGTTTTGCATTTAGAACTTTGATCTAATTTGATTAAATTGTTTTCTATGAAGGAAAGTTAGTAAATATTAACAGGTTTTAAATATTTTTAGGTAGCCAAAGCCTACAATCCATATGCAATAAAGAATACTAGAGAGTCCAGTCCCATGGCCTAGTTGTTATGTTCAGTGCACTCTGCGTCAGCAGCCAGATTTGATTCCTGGGTGCAGACCTACACCTCTTGTAGGTGACCATGCTGTGGCAATGACCCACATACAAAATAGAGGAAGATTGGCACAGATGTTGGCTCAGGGGGAATCTTCCTGAAGCAAAAAGAGGAAGATTGGCAATAGATGTTAGCTCAGGGGGAATCTTCCTCAGTAGGAAAAAAAAAAAAAGACTAGAAAGTCCTCTATGTTCCTTCTCCTCTTATTTTATACCAGTACACTTACTTTGTATTTAGGCCATTGGTTACTCAGAACAAAGGTTACATTCCCCCAATCCATAGCTACATTTGGGGCTATGAGACCACATGATGAACCTGGGGATGTTCATCCCAGAAGCAATACATGCACATTCTTGTTAGTGTCTTTAATAGAATGAATATTACCTCCTTCTTCCCTCTACTCATTTTATTACACTGAATATTCTCCAGTCTTGGAATTGTGCAGTCAGATAATGACACACTCTCTTAGTGACAATGTGAAAATATAGAAGTTGTCTGAGTTTGTCACAATTCTCTGGATTAGAGCCCTCATACCAGGCCTGTATCATCTAATGACCAAGTATTGTGTTAGGTAAAAATAAAGCTTTTAAGTCATTTAAAATTTCTTTTTGTTACATGATGCTTAAACTTTCCTAGAATTAATAAAGGATTTGATACCAGCAGTGGGTTACTTTATGTAAAAAAATCCTAATACATGTGACATTGAATTTGTAACAGCATAGCAGACTGGGAAGTTACTGACATTTGTTATGCCATAGCAAAACAGTTGTTAAATGCCACTCTTAATGTTTTCATATTAACCTATTATTATAATGCTAAGAATGACAAATTAAAGAATACTTCAATGTGTTTGTGTTGGCTTGTTCTTACCATGTTTTTCAAAGAATATAAGAGGAAAAATTCCTCCAATGTCCACAAAAATATTTTCTAAGTGTCTTCTATGTGCCTATGACTAACTAGATGTTTGGTAAACAAAAATCACTACATAATTATATAATTCCTGACGTTTTATAAAAATATATTCATCATGAAACATTTAGAGTAGATATATTCTAATACTAAATTTACATATAAAAATTGATGTTGCAATAATTTAAGAACTTCTCATATCTTTATATTAAAAATGTGACAGAGCAGGAAAAAAAGCATTATGCAGTTATTATGATTTTTGGTGTTTTGGTTTGCAATCCATGACTAGAAGATAGTGGAAATAAAATTCAAACAGTATATGTAATTGGAATCAGTTGCGTTATGATATGCCAAATGTTTTAAACCATCTGTTTGCACATAATGCTCATTTCATTTGAGTGAAATGAGTTGTCATAAAAACTTTAGGAATTTATTTTATTCAACGTTATTTTTCATTTATTGTTAGGGCCACTTCTTTTAAAATCATATTTTTTTTCACCAGTTACTTAGTATCCTTTGACTCAACCATCTTATGATAGTATATATTAAATGTTATCACTCTTTTTCAAAACTTAAATAACACAAAATAAATTGCTCCAAAAATTCAGGAAACATCTAGGATCAAAAACAAGGTACATTTTGCTTAAAGTACATTCTTCTTTTTCTACACAAACTGCAGGACATGGAAGGAACTTGATTAAAACACTGGCTTATCTTGTTTGGTGGATAAAAGGGAGAGTATCAAAGGTACCACTTAGCATATTGTATCAATTTATGCTCATGATACAGGAGATATATGAACTTCTGAAAGAAATAAGTAAGTTAAATTCTGCAATTTATTTCAAACTGAGGAAGGTAAGATCTCATTACTATAAGCCAGTATTCTGCTTATCAGTCTCTACTGCTGCAAAAAAATTTGCTATTTATTACTTTTAACTTTGAAGTAAATGCATTGTTAGAGTTCTGTGTAAATAGCATGGCAATCTGTTAGAGTTCACTACATTCCAAAGACAGCATTTCTCAAGGCAGAACTATTACAAAATATAAACTTACTCCTCTCTTTAAATTTTCACATATTTTAGACAATGGATTGAAAATGCATAAAGAAATTAGGATGAGTGTGGAAACATTCCAAACCAGGGAAACATTCCTTTAGTGCCTTTGGGATAATAGTTGTCTAATACCAGATTCTCATCAATACCTAGCTCACAAAATGTGTGTACTTAAAGATTTTTAAGAGAGAAGAACAACATGCTCACTGCAGATGATTTCAGGCATTTTTACTTGAACATTGAGTCACATATTTGCTTTTTATAAGTGCTCTCATCTACGAAATCTTTTTTTCTTTTTTTTTTTTTTAAGATTGGCACCTGAGCTAACAACTGTTGCCAATCTTCTTCTTGTTTTTTTTTTTAATTGCTTTTTCATCCCAAATCCCCCCAGTACATAGTTGTATGTTTTAGTTGTAGATCCTTCTAGTTCTGGCATGTGGGATGCTGCCTCAATATGGCCTGATGAGCAGTGCCATGTCTGCGCCCAGGACACGAACCAGTGAAACCCTGGCATGCCAAAGCAGAGCATGCGAACATAACCACTTGGCCACAGGGTTGGCCCCCTCATCTAGAAAATCTTATTTGATAAAGGAAAATAGAAAATGTAGGGGAAATAAAAATCAAATTATAAGATGATAAATAAAAATCCAATTCTTTCAGTAACTATGTTAAATGTAAATGGATAATATACTCTAATTAAGAAGCAAAGATCCTTCTTAAGATGTAAAGATTCTTATTCAGCACAGATGGTTACTCTTAAATATATATACACATCTGAAGAAACGTACATTAAATATAAGGAAAAAGAAAGTTTGAAAGAAAAATATTAAGTAATCAGTACAAACACTACCAAACGAAAGTTTGTGTAGCTACATTAATATCAGACAAAAGAGTTTAAAGCCGATTAAAATTATTTTAACAATTATTACTTGAGAGGAAGATGAATACACCATAAAGATAAAACAATCAATTATTTAGGGAGTTGTGAAAATTTTGTATTTATTTTTACACACAGACGCACATATGCAAGATTAATAGAACTCAAAGAAATAATGAATACATCTGCTATCACAGTGGAAGGCTTGAATACACTTTTCTTGATAATTGATTAAAAGGATATAAAATAATTGTAATAACAAAATTTTGAGCAATATAATTAAGTAACTTGCTATAAATAAGCTATACCAAACAATCACAAAATATATAATTTATTATAGTACACTTGGACAAAAATAAGCATCAACAAATATCAAAGGATTGAAATTCTTTATAGTCTGTTTTTGTACAAGAATGGTATTAAGCTAGAAGTTAGCAGCAAAAGACTATTTGAAAATGATTCCAGATGCTCAAATGTTTGGAAAATAAGCATCCCTTTCTAAATGACACATGAATCAAAGATGAAATTATAATGAACATTAGAATGTATTTTGAATCGAGTGAAAATAAAATATAGCCTATTAAACCTTAAACTCAGTCAAATCTGTGCTTGGAGGGAAATTTGTAGGCTTAAACACATATGTTAAGAAAGATGAAAACCTGAAAGTTAATGCTTTAAGCTCCTATCTTGAAAACTTAAAAATTAAAAAGGTGAATTGCATCAGAGGAGTTGCACAAATGGAATTTTCATACACAGATGTATACATTGGTATTACTTTGGAAAGATATTTGACTAAATATTATAAAATTGAACATATGCTTACTACCTCATGGTTCAGGAATTCCATATATCCATATAGTATTACAAATATTTACATATACACCAGAGATGTGTACACATATTATAAAGAGATGTACAAAAAGCTTTCTGTTAGGATATTTCTATTAGCTCAAAACTATGAAAATAGCTATCAGAAATTGAATGAGTAAGTCCATTGTGACATATTTACACAGTGGGATATTTTACAGGAATAAGAATAAAAGGAGCACTGCTACCTCAACATAGACGAACCTCACAAGCATCATGTGGAGTGAAAGAAGTAGATGTTAAATATCAATAAATGGGATAATGGGGAGACTGCGTCAGGGCACAAAGGGATTTTCTAGAATTCTGCTCATATTCCATTTCTTGACATAGGTGATCTTTATAAGGCTATATACACTTTTGGATAATATATCAGGCTATCTATTGGACGTTTGTACATATATCTGTGTTACATTACAAACAATAAATATTTACAAAAATTAACATTCAAGAAATGTTGTTTGGTGGTTAAGATTCTTTCACCTGAAACCATGCTTATTGTATTTGAATTATAGTTGCATCATTTTCTGGCTGTCCGAAATTAGGCAAGTTGCTGACTTCTCTGCTCTTGAGTGGTACTCATCTGAAAAGAGCAATTAATAACAGTATCATCTTTATAGGTATATAATGAGACTAAAATTAGTTTAATATTTGTAAAAAGCTTACAATTGTTCAAGGCCTATATTAATTTCTATATAAATGTTTGACAAATAAATAATCATCAGTTATTAAATGTATACCATTTGTCAATCCCTGAGACCAGTGCTAGGACAATAAAGGTTACAAAAAAAAAATCCATTCCTCGTCCTTAAGGAAAACACAGTCAGGTGTGTGTGATGAATGTGAAAGAAGCAAATGTGATGTGGATGAAAAATGTGAAAGGTGAATGTGAAAACTAATAATAGCTAAGTCCCCAAACTACCTGTATCAGAATCTTCTAGATGTATTTGTTAAAAATGAAACCTTTTCTATGAGTTTGGGTTTTTTAGATTCCACATATAAATGAGATCATATAATATTTGTGTTTCCCTGTCTGACTTTTCCAGTTAGCATAATACCCTCAAGTTTCATCCATGTTGTCACAAATGGCAGGATTTCCTTCTTTCTCTCGGCTGAATAATATTCCATTATATACATGTATACCACATCTTCTCTATACATTCTTCTATAGATGGACACTTAGGTTGTTTTCCATATCTTGCCTATTGTGAATAATGCTTCAGTAAACATAAGAGTGCAGATATCTTTTTGAGATATGATTTTCTTTCCTTTGGATATATACCAGGAAGTGAAATTGCTGAAATATATGGTAGTTCTATTTTTAATTTCTTAAGGAACCTCCATACTGTTTCCCATAGTGGCTACACTAATTTACATTCCCAGCAACACTGCACAGGGGTTTCCTTTTCTCCACATCCTCGCCAACACTTGTCTCTTGTATTTTTTATGATAGCCATTCTAACAGGTGTGATGTGATGTTATTGTGGTTTTGATTTGCATTTCCCTGATGATTATCAGTGTTGAACATCTTTTCATGTACTTGTTGGCCATTTATATTTCTTCTTTGTAAAAATGTCTATTTAGCTCCTATGCCCAAGTTTTAATTGGATTGCTTGCATTCTCGCTACTGATTTGTATGAGTTCGTATATATTTTAGATATTAACTCTTTCTCAGATATATGGTTTGCAAATATTTCTTTCCCACTCTGTAGGTTGCCTTTTCATTTTGTTGATTATTTCTTTTGTTTTGCAGAAGAGACTAGCATGGTGGTTTCCAGGGTCTGAGGGGTAGGGAAAATGGGAAGATGTTGGTCAAAGGGTACAAACTTCCAGATATAAGATGAATAAGTTCTGGGGATCTAATGTACAGCATGGTGATCATAGTTAAAAATGCTCTGTTATATACTTGAAAGTTGCTGAAAGAGTAGATCTCAAATGTTGTCATCATGCAAAAAACTGCAATTATATGAGGCAAGGTAAGTGTTAACTAACCTTATTGTGGTAATCATTTTTCAACGTATACGTGTATCTAACCATCAGGTTATCTACTTTAAACTTACACAATGTTATATGTCAATTACATCTCAATACAGTGGGAGGGAAATGGATATTCCTGTGAAAAAAACTTGGCATTGACACTAGAAAACTTCACTTTTTAAAAATAATTAATAAAAAAAAAACGAATTTGAAGAACCAAGGCTGTACAATATGAAAAAAAAGCAACAAACAACACAGGTCTACTTGAGAAGGTCACTGAAGCTTTCAAAAATGTAGATATTCTGGCGCTGGGTCTCAGAAAATGAACAGGAGTTGTCCAGATGGTCAAGCAAGGGAAGACCATTCCAGAAAAATTAAACTAGGTGAGCCAAGGACCAGAAAACTAAAATAATATTTAAAATAGTTTAATAATATTAATTTATTATTATTTATTAATATTATTAAAATATTTACATAACATTCAAAATTTTATACTGCTGGAACCTAGGTGTTTATGGAAGGCATTTAAAGATAAATCCAAACCTCTCTCTCTCTCTCTCTCTCTCTCTCTATATATATATATACTAGTTGAAAATAAGGCTTAGAAAAAATTACCAATGGACGTAAAATTTCGTTTTTTCAATACATTTTACCATCAGATATATACGATATTCAATAGTGTAATTTTTGTAATGATCGTGGAGCTTTACTTCTCAATATCTTGATATTTTCATTTCATCTCCAGTCCTCTTATATATCAAGTCCAAGAAACGCATTCAATTATCTCTGCACACTTTACTATTTTCTGAATTGGTGTCTTAATAAGCCAAGATCTTGGTGAACTTGGGGCAAAGTTGTGTTTTCTCAGCCATCAACTAGTTGGATCAATTTGTTCTTGCCATAATTGAGATCTCTTTTGAGCTCAATTTGATGTGTGTCAGGGCACAACTACCAGAGTATTAATTCTTCAGGAGACTTCACATCCACTAAATATGTAAAAAAGCAGGTTTTTCAGGGGGTTTTTTTCAAACTTTTTGTTGCTGTGTCTTTTCCAGTTCCCCAATTAATATTCAACTTATCCTTTCTTGCAATTGTGCCTTACCAGTATAATAGGAATTGCTCAAAAAGTTTGAGACAAGAATAGGAACTTTTGTCTTGAAATGTAATAGCTGATTTTTAATAGCTCATCTGTTCTAAATCTGTAGACATTAGCAGTGTTGTCATAAAATTAGTTTTACAAATAAACATGCTCAGTGAAGATGAAGATAGAAATTAAGTCAGTAGTGAAGGATATAAAGAAGTATGGCTAGCTACAAGAGTTCTTAATTAAGTGGAATTGATGAATTTCAAAACCAAATGAAGAAGAAAGAAAAGGCAAGATTTTAAGTGACTCTACCATGTGTCCTACATGCAGAGGTAATATGTGTATTGAGAACTACAGAGAATCAATGGAGGGGACCAGAGGGTGACCAAGTAGGAACACTAGCAACAATGATATTTAATGAATGAATCAAGCAACAGAAATGTATAATATGTTCTTCAAAGACTCGCAAAATAATGTTCATAATAGTTCTCATTGCAATAAAGAAACATCTGGGAATCAACCCAAATGTCCATGAATATTAGGACGGATAAATTATTTGTGTTTATTCATACCAGGGAGGTCAGAGATTGAATGGACTATAGCTAGACTCAGTAATATTGAAGTAATTCCCAAAACACTAGTTTTATCATGCTGAGCAAAATAAGCCATACACAAAAGCAGACTGTGTGATATATTTATATTAAGTTCAAAAAGAGGAGAAACTAATTGATGGTGTTAGAAGTCAAGGTACCTACTACCCAGGGGCAATAACTGGGAGTAGGAAATCTGAGGCGCTGGTAATGCTCTGTTTATTGATCTACATAGTGGTTACATGGGGATGTTCTGCTTGGGAAATTCTCTGGGCTACACACTTATGGTTTATGATCGTTTTGGGATCTATATTATGCTTCAATAATAATGTATTCTAAGTATAAAGAAGAAAGGGGTAAAAAAGGATAAAAGGAAGCTAAAAACATAGAAGTGGAATTAAGAAAGAATATGCCACAAATCCAAATGAAAAAAAACATTCTGAAAAGAAGAGTTTGCCTGGTAGTGCCAGCCTGTGAAATCCATAAATGCAGGTGTAAGTCTGGGTATACGTCTTGGGTGCTGGAAAAAGCTATTCATAGGGCAATGTCTTACTGGAGGCGCTATGCTACAGTTCCTTTGGGGAAGGCTTGGGGAAAGATTTCCTATGAGTAGTGGCAATGGTGCAGAGTCCTCTTAGCCCTCCCTTCAATCAAGGGGCTCCAAAACTGTGAATTAATTAACATAGATCTAGAACCTAGATGGAAAACTCCGTCTCTCCACTGTGGTAACTTGAATCAGCTTTTTGGCTCCCAGACCTGGAGCTTTTCTTGTTATATAAATTAAACAATATTCAAACAGGCTTTCCATCGAATTCATTCTTAGGAATGTCACGATCAATTAGCCACCGCCAACGATCTTTATCGGTCAAAGCATTGGTTTTTTATTATTTGATTGCCTGTAGAAACTTGCTACCCTTGACAGTAGGTACGCCTGCATTTTCTTTGGTGGTTTGGTGCTGTAATGTGGCATCTGATACTCTGGGACCACACCATCTCTCTTGAAATCTGTGAAGGTATCTCAATGGTCGCATGCTCTTTAGTCCTAACTGGCCTACACAGGGAAGCAACTACAGAACTTTTCATTGATGCAGAATCCTGCTCACTAATATGTTTATCAATGCCTCAGTGAAGGGGATGTCTTCTGGATCTTGACATAAAATAGTTGGGTAGTGAATATGCAGCTTGCACGTGAAAATTCATTCTACTGTTAGATTGTTGAATCTGTGAGAATGTTAACAATTAATTGTGCCTGAGACAAAACATTGCTGAATAATTTAATCCTGCTGATTGGTTGAATAAATTCTGGGAAGCTACCACAAAACAGTAGCTGTAGAAGTTATATGTATTTCCATCTGACATGGCTAGGTAATATTTAGGAACGGTTGAAATTTTACAAACGTTACATTAAATGTGTATACCTGTAGAAATATCTATTTTTATCCTATAAACAGACAGGCAATTAATGCAACAGGAAAACTCTGTTGTTTCCAAGTTAGTATTTTCAAGCATTTGTGCTGAGAATGTCAATGATTTGCAAAACACACATGGCATAATTTTGTCTGATTTCTATACTATAAAATGGCTTGTCAGGATCTGTGCATAACACAGTCTCCTTTATGATTTTCTCAGTTTTATAATAATCACACATTATCATCACATGTTTAAAATATTTATCATTATAATTCTTCCATCTGAATTGAAACATTTTACCCTTATAGTCAATAAGTTCTGTGGCACAAAGACAGATTACAGTGCAGACAAGAATTTCACAATATTTCATGCATAGGCAACTTATTGAGATTTGGCAGCAAGAAGGTGGAGGCCAAGTGAAGCAGAGCCATTGAACAGCAGAGGCGTTCACTGTTGTGTTCCCAGAGTAACAGGCAGAAGATATACACTGAATGAATATTTGTTTAAGAACTAAAATTTTAGTAGCTTTAATGGATGTAAAGAATGCCAAACGCCTGGGAGAGGTTAGTACAATTAAGACTATGAAAAGGCTTTAAATGAAGTGATATGATGTTATTGAAGTAACTACTAAATGAGAAATTCGAAACTTGGAATCAAAACTACTTTCAAGAAGCTTGGCTATGAAGAGAGCACATCAAACAAAGTTGCTACAGGCAAAATCATGCAAGTTGGTTCGCTTGTTTGAAGACTCCCTTGTACATCAGCATCATATAGTCTTTCACTCAATATATAAACTGATAAAACAATACATACTATTCCCACTTTATACTCATGCATGCATTTCATCTAGTGTAAATATAGATTTTCAACAGCAAAATGGAAAATTTTTAAGATTAAAATTACAAAGGCAACAGTAGACGTAGTCTTTATTTAGTGACTATGTATCTCTGACATTCACCTTTTTTTGCCCCCAGAAGTTTGTTGAAACAGGCTTAGTAACCCAATTTAAACATGAGGGCTCTGAGGCTTAAGATGTTTCGTAACATGTTTACAGCCACCCAATATGTTAATCTTGCCCCTAAAAGGGCTATAATAAAACAGAAAGGAACTCATAAATAATGTCTTTTGGAAAAAAAAAATGTCTTTTGGATGACAAACATGTTTTCATGATCTGGGATTTTCAGAAAATGAGGAGGAGATATCCAAATACAGGGATCCCAGTGTGATATTTTTAAATGCATTGGTCACAAAAGAAAAACATTGAGAGAACAGAACTGCTAAAGAACAGTACCAATTCCTGTTATAGTATACATGGCATACAGTGGATGCTCAGTACATTTTAATGAATGAAAGAGATACATTGAGAGACAGAGAAAGAGAGCGAGAGAGAAGATAGGAATCAGATATTTGACTTCTTTAAAACCTTTCTCTTATTCCAGGCTTTTGATACAATTAGATTTTCTTTGTTGAAAATTATCTCCTAACCTCCATTGACACATATTAAAGTAATTGAAATAAAATACTGAAATAGCATTGTCTCCTAAATCATGCCCATTGCAAAGATGTGTTAATATGTTGTACAGAAGTTTCAAAGGCTTTTCTACTTGTAGTTAGATTTCCTTGTAACACTGGTTAATCCGCAGGCTAAATCTCTCATCATAAACTTCAATTAATACATGCAAGACTCATTCTCTCACTCTGAGACCAACGGTTGATCAACTAGGATCTAGGTTTATAATAGGATAAACAGCTTTACGAAAAGATAGAAGTTGGGATTATGACAGCTCAGCATTAGTCGTTAAATATCTTAGCCAGCATATACTGCCTGTTTCTACTAGAGAGAGAGTGATAAGAGATAGTCAGTTTTATGTTCCTATATATAATTTTATCCTCTTCTGTCTTCTGTAATTCATACAGTTGTGCGATAAAAATTTGCAGTTTGTACTCTTATAACTATTGCATAATTTAATTTAAAATAATTGGATCATTTTATTTAAACTCGTATTATGTTGACACTTTGTAAATTTATGGAGTCCTTTGAGATTATCTCAGTTTTCCAGAAGATCATCAGACAACTATTTCATCAGACATGGTTTGGATCCGTTACAACAGTATAAAAACCATTATCTTTGAGATTCTCTCTAGTAAACGGTTAAATGGTTTAGTGGTTAATAAAACCTATAAAGCTGAAAACTTTCAGTTATACTGTTTTCCTCTTTCTTTTCTAGTTTATAACATGGACTTAATATATTGATCTGGAGTCCAAGCAATAATTATATCTATGAACCCAAATTAAATATATCAAATGAGAAAAGAGGAGGAGTCTCCATATATTCAAATGGCAAGTGAATGGTCAAAATCTCAATTTAGAGAGAGATTTGTTATTTGATATCTGCATATTTGTGCCAGACAAGTACTCACGCTACCTCCCTACTACATTTTTTCTTATTCTTTAGAAATCAGTGGACAGAATTTGGAAACAAAGTATTTTCACAAGTGATTCCTGACAGTGTGCCTAATTAAAGCAGAACCCTGCTATTATTCTGGCTCTTTATGCTAAAAAACAGTCCCAAATGCGTCTCTTCAGTGACTGACCATTGATTCCAGCAGATAAACAATCCCACTTTCCTCCCATTTATCCTCACTAATTGACTACAGAGCCACTTCTTGCAGAACCATCCTTGCAATTGGCTGATAACAAGATTCTGTATTGTAAGCCCTCACTTTGGTATATGTATTTTTCTCATATAAAGTTAAACAGGAAATTGTTTTCAAAGTGAGAGTGAAAATAAAATTTATGATTACAATGGATCCTGTTAAACACTTTAAACTGCCTTTTTAATGGCTCTTGTATATTGAAATGAGTCCCTAGAATTCACTGTTATATGTCTACCACACTATAAAATAAAATTTTTCAGTCTACTGGCTTCAAACATATAATGTGATTCAAGTGAGTGTCCCCTCTCATTGTTTACTTACATTTCTACTATTTTTGCTTCCTGATATTATAAAAAATTGTGTATCACTTAAAATTTATTGTGGCACATGTCCTCGAATTACTTCTTATTGAATTGTCTCTAGAGCCCTTCATATTTATCCTACAGTTTTCTGACTTTTACGTTTCTAACATCATTTTTTCATGATTTTTTATTTGAGCACTCTAAATAACCTGTTTGTTATTTCAGAAGGCATCATTGCTCAAGTTACATCTTGCAAAGTTTTTACCGTGTCCCTGATTGTTACCAATTGAGCATTATGAGTATTCTGCCTGACATCTCTCTATTTAGTAATAGACAGCTCTGTTGGTGACTTGATCTTCCTCTTTAAGCAATATTTGATTTTAATTAAAAAACAAACTGAGAGGAATAATGCTATATTTTCTTAAGATTTTTGCTTACACAGTCATGCACCACATAATGATGTTTCAGTCAACGATGAACTGCATATACAATAGTGGTCCCATAAGATTAGCACCATATAGCCAAAGTGTATAGTAAGTTATACCATCTAGGTTTGTGTAAGTATACTCTATGACATTCATGCAATGATGAAATTGCCTAATGACGCATTTCTTGGAATGCATCCCCATTGTTAAGCAACATGTACCTGTATTTACTCCATGGTTACTGTAAATGTTCAAAATAAAATTAATTCAACTGGCTAGATTTGCAACCTTTTAAATATAGGACCTTTCATGGGCAGCCAAAAACTTCCACTGCCATTTTGAAACAAAGGTGTATCTCTAGCTCACTATTTATGCTTCATCCTTTGAAGTGAAAGCATCTTCTGTCATAGATATAATTATGTCCTAAATAAAGAGCTAGAATTCCCCAAGAAGTGTTACATTCTGTACTGGCCTTACACAGAGTCAAGATATATTCAAAAGAGTGAATAAAATATAGAACAAAAATTCTGCAACAATTTCATAGTACTGAAATTGCTATCATATGTTTTGTGAGGTTAGTATAATTTTGATAGCATAATTGAACAGAGTAGAAACATAATACTGTATGCCAATTTTACTTATATAGCACCAAATAAATCAGTGGTGAGCTGTCATGGTTAATTTTATATGTCAACTTGACTGGCCACAGGATGCTCAGATTAAACACAGTTTCTAGATGTGTCTGGGGGAGTGTTTCTGGGTAAGTTTAGCATTTGAATTGGTAGACTCAGTAAAGTAGATTGCCCTCCCTAATATGAGTGGGCAACATCCAATCTGTGGCATATCACGGGACTTCTCAGTCTCCATAATCATGAAGCCAATTCCTCCTAATAAATCTAGATAGAAAGATGAATGGATATATAGATAGTAGATATAGATACAGATAACAGGTATAAACATAGAACCTACCTGGTTCTGTTTCTCTAGAACAGAATGTATTTCTAATAATATATTAGCCAGAATCCAGATTATATTAATGAAGTTATGACACGATAATGGCCAGTTTATTTCAGGAATGTGAAGAAGACTATACATTATAAAATCTGTTATTGCAATGCACCAAATCAGTTGACAAAATAAGAAAACAAATATGGCTGATGTAACAGATTAAAAAAAGAAGTGCTGTCTAAAGTTCAATATTTAGTTTGGTAAAACTCTTAGAACACTAAAATATTAAGGTAACTTCCTTAACCTGTAAACATTAATAAAAATCATCTTTAATGGTAGGGAAAAAGACAAGGACTCCCACTATCAATACTGCTATTCAGTACGTTACTGAATAATCAGGCCAACAAAACGAGAAAAGAAGGGAACAAAAAAGTAGTGGTTTATTATTTGGAAGAGGAGACATAATGGTGTTGTGTGCATATATTATTTTAAATTTACATAAAAATCCGATATAAGCAATGGACTGTTGGAACTAATAAGAGAACTCAGCAAGGTAGCAAAATACAAAATCAGCATATTAAAATCATTGCTCTTTGCTTCTATCATAAACAATAATAACAGAAATTTTTTTAAAAGTAGCATTCTCAATGTCAGCAAAATATAAAGTGTATATAATT
Organism: Equus quagga; assembly: GCF_021613505.1. Classification (NCBI taxonomy): domain Eukaryota; kingdom Metazoa; phylum Chordata; class Mammalia; order Perissodactyla; family Equidae; genus Equus; species Equus quagga. The sequence goes on from NC_060268.1 coordinate 139,305,817, forward strand.
CAACTTAACTGCAAATAGAAACTTATTTATAAAAAATCAATTTTATGGGGCTGGCCCCGTGGCCGAGTGGTTAAGTTTGCGCGCTCCGCTGCAGGCGGCCCAGTGTTTCGTTAGTTCGAATCCTGGGCGCGGACATGGCACTGCTCATCAGACCACGCTGAGGCAGCATCCCACATGCCACAACTACAAGCACCCACAACGAAGAATACACAACTATGTACCGGGGGGCTTTGGGGAGAAAAAGGAAAAAAAAAATCTTTAATAAAAAATAAAAAAAATCAATTTTAAATAATATTAAACGTGTGAGAGATCATTTGATTAAATGGAGAGATATGATTTGTGCATGGTTTGAGACCCTTAATATTATAAAGATATTAACTCTTCTCAAATAAATCTATAATCAGTCATAATCATCAGTAGTATTTTTCATGGAAAAGGTAATTTCATAATGTACATGAAAGAACAAATATTCACATACAGCAAAGCTATTCTGAAAAGAAAAAGTAGAATGTGATATGCTTCAGCAGGTATTAGGACATATTTGAAAGCCTCAGTGGTGAAAACCGTTGGCACTAGGACAAAAATAAATGTATACTAAGGAATAGACCCTACATGGACCATACATAACCATAATTTTGATATATAACAGGGATGGCATCACACTTCATAAGGAAAAGTTTAGATTACTTAATAAATGATTTCAGGAAAATTGACTACATATATTAATAAAAATTAAACAAGATCCTCTGTTTGACACCATTTAAAAATAAATTCTTTCTGGATTTAAGACCTAAATGAATTTAATTTTTATAAGAATGCTTTTATAAGAATATAGTCATATGCTGCATAATGACATTTTGGTTAGTGATGGACCACATATACAATGGTGATCCTATAAGATTAGTATCATACAGACTAGATATGTAGTAGATTATGCCATCTAGGTTTGTGTAAGTACACTCTATGATGTTCGCACGATGATGAAATTGCCTAATGACTCATTTCTCAGAATGTATCTTCATCATTAAGTGATGCATGGCAGTATACTGGATTATTATTTTTAAGATTTAGTGTAGAAGATTTTCTTAAATAATATCCCCTAAATTATCCCCTAAATAAAAAGCAAAAAAAAAAAAAACCACATGAATTTAACTACATAAAAACAGATTTCTCATCAATAAATGATACCAACTGAAAAAAATAAAAGGTAAAAAAAAACCCTGCATAATGTTTCCTATTTATATAACCATATAATGAGAAAGAGGTCAATTCATCAAGAGGATAAAACAATTGTAAATATTTATATACCAAACATTGGAATAGCTAAATGTACAAAGCAATATTAACATATCTGAAGAAAGAAATAGACAGCAATACAATAATGGTAGGAGAATTTAATACTCTACTTTCAATAATGGATAGATCTTCCTGGCAGAATATCAATAAGCAAACATTGGACTTAAGCTATACATTACATCAGATGGACCTAACAAACATACACAGAACATTCCATCCAACATCAACAGAATATACACTCTTCTCAAGTGCATATGGAACATTCTGTAGGTTAGATCATGTGTTAAATCGCAGAACAAGTCTTAAAAAATTTAAGAAGATTGAAATCATAGTAAGCATCTTTTCCAAGCACAATGGTATGAATTTACAAACAAACTACAAGAGGAAAACTAGAAAATTCACAAATATCTGGAGATTAAACAATATGCTACTGAAAATCCAATGGGATAAAGAAGAAACCAAAGAGAAATCATGAAATATGTTCAGAGAAATAAAAATGGAAATATAGCACACCAAAACTTATGGGATACAGCAAAAGCAGTTCTGAGAGGGAAGCTCATAGTGATAAACGCCTTCATGAAGAACAAAGAAAGATCTCAAACAAGTAATCTAACTTTACAACTCGAGGAACTAGGAAAAGAAGAAAAAGTAAGCTCAAAGTTAATAGACGGAAGGAAATAACAAACAAATAACAAGGAAATAACAAATAACAAAGATCAAAGAGCAGAAATAGAGACTAGAAGGACAATAGAAAAGATCAATGAAATAAAGAGTTAGTTTTTTGAAAAGATAAAGGAAATTGATAAAACTTTAGCTAGACTAACTTCAAAAAAAGAGTCAAGCAAGTAAAATCAGAAATGAAAGATAGAAGAGACATTAAAACTGATACCACAGAAATTCTAAAGGATCCTAAGAAACTACCATTAACAATTATACATCAACAGATTGAATAACTTAGAACAAAAAGATGAAGAGTGAAATATATACTGAATTTATGAAAATTAACAAGAAAAAGATCAGACAATCCAATGGTTATATGGGGAAATAAGGATAAGATGAGAGCTAAAAGTAATTAATATCCTGAAAGAATCCAAGTAAAAGAATAACAAGATATCAATTTATATCCACTGGATGGGCAGAAATTTTACTGTGAGGTAGCATCAAGTTGTGGCAAGAACATGGAGGATGAAAGGAATAATAATATTTGCTTATGTAACTAAGTGCAAATATACATGCATAGCTCAGCGGTGATGGTATGCCAAAGGGTGGCAGTGATTTCTAATCATGGTTCAATTTCAGTCATAGTGGTTCAACTTTGTAACTGAAGGGAAAAAGCTGATTGTAGGCAACGAGTTACTGGGAGCAATACAAATTTATTTGAAAACTTGGAGATGCAAAATGTCCCCTTGGGGTAAGCGGGTAACCATTATTATGCTTAATTATTTTTTACGAGTGGCTTCTTGTATGTGATACTGTTCAGAATAGGAATATCTCTCATTCGAGGATAAGAGCTGAAAGTAGATAGACATTCAACTGATATTTCAACAATGTCAACAATAGAGGAAGAAATATTGTTTTATAACTTATTTAATCAAATTCTCCATATGAATCTCATAATACAAAGTGAAAGCAGTTAAAACTGTTGACATTCTTGGGACTTTGAAAACTATCCCTCTTGAGGTAATATTGAGGCAGGGGAAGAAATGAAATGCATACAAGTGGGTGGCTACTATGTAGTCTGAGCACCTCAGTCAGCAAATTGGGGAAGAGTAGGGTTGTATGGATGATGGAGAGTTGGCCTAAGTTTGAGATTTGCAGTGGAGTTCAGCACCAGTAAGGCACAAGTGACACTTCTCCATATGTATTGAAATTAACAGTGATTTTTTTATTACAGGGACATATTGTCAGCCACTCATTCAGTTGATAAAGTGTGGAGATTTAATCATAATGGTTCCCTTTCATTGTGAGAGAGAACCAGGTCAGGAACATGTGCCACTGCCCAAGGTCAGAGAGGGGTGCAAACCTAAAGGCACAGTACTGTGAGGATAGAGGACATTAAAAATGAGCATTTTCTATTGCCTGGGCTAGTGCTATTAAACATTCACTAGAAAAATATATTCTCCAAGATGTATGTGCACACCTTTAAGATTCTGTTAGTTCTTGTAGCAATAGTACAAGCAACAGGCCTCTGAGATGGATGCTAGCCAGAGAATTCTCCTGTCTCCTTCCTCATCCTGATTTTCTTCTCCTGACCTTGTTTCTCACTATCCTGTGGAAAGAAGAAAATGTCCACAGGCTCCAACCACCACGTCTACCCTCCTTCTCCCATCTGTATTCTTATACTCTGCTTCTCATCTGTTCCTATAAATGAATTAGATTTTCTTTTCTCAAAAGCCAACACCTTCATTACTGCCTTAGATTTCATTCTCTCTCGTCTACTACAGAATATTACTCTCTTAGGTTTTCCTTTTCTCCATTACCAATTATTCTCCACCCTACTCCCTTGCAACAGCTTTCCCAGTCAGCTACTGACCTATTTTTCCGCCTTCACTTCAACGAAATTCCATGACAGAATTATCAATTTTCACTATCTTCAATTATTTCCTCTCATTTTCTTTTAAACCCACAGTAATTAGACTTTCATTTCCATGACTCCAATATTACTTTTGTTGAGGTTATCAAATCTTTCACGTTGCTGAATCCATCAATCAGTTCTCAATACTCACAAGCCTTGACCTATTGTGATCATTTAACATCCATCCTCCACCTTGACCCACTTTCTCCAGTGCTTACACCTAAGCGCTAAGGGACATTAGAGCCATCGTATATTAACATAGTTTTTACAACCCTTGTCCAACAGATGACAGTACTGTGCCGTGAGGAAAGGAAGCCTTTTTAAAAAAATTACTTATTTTTTATTGAGCTTATGATGGTTTACAACATTGTGCAATTTCAGTTGAAGGTTATTATTTGTCAGTCAGCATATAGGTGCACCCATTCACCCTTTGTGCCCACCCCTCACCCCTCTTCCCCCTTGTAACCACTAAATAGTTCTCTTTGTTCATGTATTTGTTTATCTTCCACATATGAGTGAAATCATACAGTGTTTGTCTTTCTATGTCTGGCTTATTTTGCTTAACATAATTCCCTCAAGGTTCATGAATGTTGTGACTGGGGCAACTCTGTCATTTTTATGGCCGAGTAGTATTCCATTGTGTATATATACCACATCTTCTTTATCCTGTCATCAGTCAATGGGCACTTGGGCTGCTTCCATGTCTTGGCTATTGTGAATAATTCTGTAATGAACATAGGGGTGCATGAGTCTCTTTGAATTATTGATTTCAAGTTTTTTGGGGTAGATACCCAGTAGTGGGATAGCTGGATTGTATGGTATTTCTATTTTTAGTTTTTTGAAAAATCTCCATAATGTTTTCCATAGTGACTGCCTCAGTTTGCATTCCCACCAGTAGTGAATGAGGGTTCCTTTTTTCCACATCCTCTCCAAAATTTGTTATTTTTTGTCTTGGTTATTATAGCCATTCTAATTGGTACAAGGTGATATCTTAGTGTAGTTTTGATTTGCATTTCTCTAATGATCAGTGATTTTGAGCATATTTTCATGTGCCTATTGGCCATCTGTATATCTTCTTTGGAGAAATCCCTGCTCATATCCTCTGCCCATTTTTTGATCAAGTTGTTTGATTTTTTGTTGTTGAGTTGTGTGAGTTCTTTATATATTGTGGAGATATATGATTTGCAAATATTTTTCCCAGTTGCTGGGTTGTCTTTTCTCTATGATCCTGGTTTCCATTGCCTTGTAGAGGCTCTTTGGCCTTAGGAAGTCCCACTTATTTATTTTTTCTTTTGTTTCCTTTGTCCAAGAAGACATGGTGTTTGAAAAGATCCTTTTAAGACCAATGTCAAAGAGTGTACTGCCTATATTTTCTTCTAGAAGTTATATGTTTCAGGTCTTACCTTCAAGTCTTTGATCCATTTTGAGTTTAGTTTTGTGTATGGCATAAGAGAATGGTCCAGGGGCTGGCTCCATGGCCGAGTGGTTAAGATTGCACGCTCAGCTTCAGCGGCTCAGGGTTTCACCAGTTCAGATCCTGGGCGCGGACATGGCACCACTCATCAGGCCACAGTGAGGCGGCATCCCATGTGCCACAACTAGAAGGACCGGCAACTAAAATATACAACTAGATACTAGGGGGATTTTGGGAGAAAATAGCAGAAAAAAAAAAAAAGATTGGCAACAGTTGTTAGCTCAGGTGCAAATCTTAAAAGAAAAAAAAAAGAGAGAGAATGGTCCACTTTCATTCTTTTACATGTAGATGAAGGATGCATTTTTGATTTGCACGAAATTGCTATTTATGCCTCCTGGAGCTGGATATCTCATGCTTTTGATCTTAATTCTGCTTTACTGGTCACTCTTTCTCAATCTCCTATAGTAGTTAATCTGCTTCTCCCCATGTTGTTTACATTGGAGTATTCCATGTATAAGTCCTTGGACATCTCTTCTGTATCCATGTTACTGCTTTTGATGATCTCATTCATTATCTTGGCTTTAAACTCCCTTTAAAGGCCAGTAACTCTAATATTTATATCTCTACCTCAGACCACTTTCTTGAATTCCTGACTTCAATTTGCATTTTCACTTGAGTATCCAATATATATTTCAAAATTAAAAGTTCCAAAACCTGAATTCCTGGCTTCTGTTTTCCCACATACACCGAAACCTCACCCACCTGTAGTTTCATCTATCTCAATTGATGGCAGTTCAAACTTCTATTGCACAGGCCAAAAATGTGGAGTTATCTTTGACTCATTTTTCTTTCCTTGCACACGTTTAATCTATTGCTATGCAAAATTGTTTCTTCCAATTATAGCTATAATCCCTCCACTTCTCACCAGGTCTACTACTACTACCGTAGTCTAAGCTACTTCTCTCACTTGAGTTACTTCCCCAATCTTCTGATGAGTCTGCCTCCTTTTCCACCTTCCCTCTTGTCCCCTTCAGTCTATTTCCAGCATGAGTCAGAATAAACATTTTGAAACGTAAGTCAGTTAGTGTCCCTTCTTTGCTCACAGCCTTCCATGACTCTATGTCTCATTTAGAGGAAATCCAAACTACCTACTCTGGCCTGTTAAACCCGATTTGACCTGACTCTACTCCATTCCTGGTCTTTTGCTTACCCTCCCCATTGCCCATTCCAGCTTGCCATATCACAAACGTGGCCGGCATGTGGTTTCCTCAAGGTCATCGCAGTGGTGGTTGCCTCTTCCTAGAAAGTTCTTTCCCAACTGTTTCTATGATGTACTTCCATTTTGGGAGCTGTAGGAACTGAAAATGCTCTATATTTGCTTTTCAACCTTTCTTGCAACTATGGCACAAACACATGACCTAAGCTCTCCAGCCAGACACACCCAAATTCAAGTTTCAAACTTTAACTACAAAGCCAGTCACACAATGTGCAAGGCACGGTTCCTACTTCTTCTTTTTTTCAGTAGCTTCCTTAACAGCTAAAATTCTGTGAAATGATTTGGGGCATTTTTTCCCTCACTGCTTACCCTCCCCATGCTCTGCTGAGCTATCTAGTATTCTCTAATGCATTATTTTTCTGCTTAACTCAGCCTGAGACAGCTTGTGTTGCTTGTAACTAAGAATTTCAAAATACAAAATAGGGGTAATAAGCAAAACACTCCTACAAATTTACGAGAACAATTCAAGTGGTCCAGCAGAAAAAAAATCCAGGAATATTTGTTAATATTTAAAATGCACCTATCCTTTGATCTCCAGTTATTTTTCAGAGAAGGCACTAAAGGTGAAGGCTCAGTTTATGAAAATATAATACGAGGATAGTTATTTCGTTACTGTTTGTGGTGACAAAAAAATGAGATGAGCCAAAATATCCGCAAGTTGGGAAATGCTTAATTCCTTTAACATAACAATACTGCAAAATATTATGCACCTGTTAAAAAAGAATTTTAATTCAGACTGCCTTTCTCAGAGATGTCTATAGCCCTAAAGTGAGAAAAGAAATTGCATAAAAATATTAATGGGATGAAAGCATTTTGTTAAAAATATCTGTATGTGTGTAAATTTGTTTTACAAAACCAATTTATAATTTTTAAGTATGCACATTAGTAAAGAATAGTTATAATTTTGTAAGTTATTTTGCTAGGAGTTTGTGGAAGATTGCTAACAGGACTGAAAACCATCAATGGATAAGACAAATATTCCTTATTACTGAAGTTCTCTAGTCAACAAAGATGATTAGTAAGTCACAGCATCAGCAAGAGAATTTGCCGTCTGCCTCGGCCAGACTTTGTAAAATTTTCCTTTGACATTTGGAGCATCCTTTGTCAAGCAAAAAACTACTAAAGAAAGATGTAGGCAAATTTCTCAGATTTGTGAATTCAAGTGAGGTCTTAGAAACCTCCAGCCCTTCTGCAAGGTGCTCTCATTCTGAGGCTTCCCACGATTCAAGTTCCCAAGGCACGTCTCATATTGCTCACAAACTCTGTGCATGTGTATCTATGTGTGTGTGTGTGTGTGTGTGTATGTATGTGTTAGTTATTACCCGGCGGCTTCTATCATTTTTATTCCCCTCTGCTTGATCTCATCTTTGCACATCTTTCTATGTGGCAAGCTGCTTGAGAGAGTCTTATAGCAGCGATTGTTGAAACAGCGCTTCAAGTTTGAAAGTCAATGTCTATGCCTCTTGATGCTTGAACAGCTCCCAGTCCTCCGTGAAGTTGCCAGGCCTGCGCATGATGGCCCTCCCCAGAAATTATATCTCACACTCTCTCATCTAGACACTGAAGTGGTGCTCCTTATGTTTGAGTCCTGTGAAGTCCTTAAAGAAATCAGCCCCTTCTCTCTTCCTCTGAGATCAAAAACAGCCCATAGAGTATAGTTGGTAATTTAATTTCCTTTAGAACCATCAGTTTTTCAAGTAAAAATATATAAAAATGTTAAAAATGAAAAGCACAACAATGAAAACTCCTCTTCCTCTTTCAGCGTAAATACAAAAACATTGTCATTTGTCACAAAACCATTAGGTATCCAACTCTGAATGTTTACTTGGGCTCTCAACACAACCTATTATTCAAATAGGAAAGAGAAAAATTAACAGATTCATGAAAGACTAGTTTACATATCTATTGTCATTTGGTTATTTTAAATTAAATGTTTTACTTTTTTTCCCGAGTCATTAATAACAAGCACAAATATCTGACTTTCCTAAAGTTTTTTTAAATGTTATAAACTTTTGTTGCATTGCAATATATGTTAACTGTTAGGGAAAATTTATTTTGTTCCAGATATTGCTTTAAGCTTTTTACCTACGTTAACATATTCAATCATTAAAGTAAACTCTTTGCGGAACGCATTGTGATTGTCCCCATTTCATAAACAAGCAAACTGAAACTCAGGGATTCCCAAGAGGTGAGCCAGGATCTTCACACATTCAGCCTGGATCAAAGTCTATGTTCTTAAATAATATTCCATAGTTCTAGGCCTGCCAAAGTCCCCAAATTTCTCTGTTTTATTGTATGAAAAGAAGGAAAACATAAGAATGGATAACCTATTTTTATTCTTCTCTGCCAGGTAAGATAGGCACCCCATTGACATAAGGCAACAATGTTTAAGGAAGATAAGAAATATTGAGAAGAAGACTCATATGAAATGTAGTCTTATTTTTAATGATATACACAGAAAAAGAAAAGACCTTAAATCTTTATTCAAAAATGAAACTATACATTATATCACCTTTGAAGATCATTTCCATTTAATCAAAAGAAAAATAACAAGATTTTCTTGCTTATTATAGCGACTGATACAAAAGGAAAACTTCTCTGTCCTCACAGAGCATTGGCTACAATGTACCATTTTCCATGAATGCAAAGTGTAAGCATTGAGCTAAAATTGTGCTAAGGGTTTAATCTTCAACACATCTTTGGCATCACCTTGGGTACCTTATTTAATAAGATCTATGGGAACTGACAGGCATTATTATTCTTATTTTTAAAAGAGTATTATCTGGTTCAAGGTCAAACAGAGGTCAAAAATAAAGCACCAAAGATATTCTTGATGATTCCATTCCTTTCTTCCAACTACAGTATCCCACAGAGCATAGGTAAGCTGAGAAGCAATGAATATCTAATTAAGACAAACTTTTCAACATAACTGAGACAAAAGCATGCAACTGAGTAGACTAAACCAAAATAGCAACCACATCATTTTATAGAAATGTCCTTAGAATTTACAATGTAATTATGTAGAATGCCCCATAGGGGAGAAAACTTAAAAGTTATGTTTGATTTTTTAAGTTCCATAGGCATGGAAACTATGACTAAAGAATGGTACTTTGTCACAAAGGATTTATTAATGGCACTCCTTACTTCTCCAGATCTCTTTCATGCTTTAAGTAAAGCTCACGGGATCAAGGGGAAAGTTTCATTAAACACCAGAGCGCAGAGACAAAAGCAGCATAGGGTCTATGAATTGGATGCTAGAATCCACTAGGATTTTTACTCACTGAAATGGAACTTGTCTTTCTGGTATAATTCTTTTGTGATCAAGGTGCTTTATAGGAGCAGGAAGTCTGGTGACTGTTAATATAATTGCCGGGTCTTCTTTAAGATACAGGTAATGGAGAGATTTTAGTGTCCTGGATGTAAGAAGCTCAATAGGTAATTTTCCTATAAGTAAAGGTGGAAAATACTTTGTTTTTCTCTGACAGATGATGTGATGTCTCCTTTTAATTTTTTGTCTTCTGCTACAATTGCCATCAATAGGTAAAAGCTTCAAATCAACATGATCTGTCCTTTTAACAGACACGAATATGTGGTTCAATTGATCTTCCTTTAATATTGCTATGTTTTGGGATATCTATCTGTTTGGGGAAAATAGTATTATAAGAAGATGGTTTTACTGAGGAAAAAACGTGTTTTAGTAAGAGGTAAATGTGGAATTTAGAAATCGTACAATATTTTTAACTTAGTTCTCTGAGGTCTTGAGAGTAATTTCAGGGACTGAGGTGCAGGATGCCTATGTTCAGACAAAGGCAGAATCTCTATTGTTTTAAATGTGAGACAAACCAGATTTCATGTTAAAAAGTCAGTTTGGCCTACTTATTTTATTTTGATAATTGTTTCACTGGTAGGTGGGCTAGTTGCTCTATTCCTGGTATCTATAAGACATCAGCTCAATTGTTGGTTACTTATAACTGGGGTTATTTATAGTGAGATCTTGATGACTGTAAATGTCTGCGTGCAATTCGTAACCACCTGCTTTATGCTACCTCAGCTGTCAACGGCTTACTAAGAAATCCAGAGGGATATAACCATGGATTTTTTTTAAGCTTTAGGAAACAAGACTTATGAGCTTAGTCTCATTTGACATTGATCTGTAAAAGTAATATTTCACAACTAAGAATTGTCAAAAATATAGAGTGTTCTAGTTATGAGCCAACTCTCAATTTCATAAACTATTTCATTCTGAGAACGCTAATGTGCGAGGTGAAAAATGGTGCAAACAGAACAAAAGAAAGGCAAAATCTGTCACTTGATGAATTAAACATACATAATTTATCTCACCCCGACCTACTAACTGTAGATTTGACTAATTTGCAAAAGCATTCAATCTGAAAACAGAACCAACACCAGGTCTCTTTGGTAAGGTTGACACTAGCAACAGGGACACTGAGGAAGAAAAAGGAAGGAGGATACAGACGGAGAATCCACTGTAAAAGTAGGGAGAGAAAAGCTACATCTAATATCCATGGATCTACTTCCTGATACTAAATCACAACAAAGATGCCCCCAGGTTCCTCTTGCCTCAATGTTGAGATAAATTACTGTTATCTTAACTTTGGTTTTCTTTATTGCTGAAATTTTAGTTTTATTCTCTGGCTCCTCCAGTGTAAGCTATTTCCTTCTAGACTAAATATGCTGTAAAGTTGGATTTCCAAGTAGTTAGAATCATGTGACTAGTCTACCCATTCAGTATGGAAAGTTGCCTCTGACGCTCTATTGGTCTAAACGTTGTGATGAATTATATCAATTACCCACTTCACATTCTTCACCCAGTCATTGCCTTACCTATTCCTTCCAGAGAAAAACGTAAAACAGAAGTCAACTATGCAATGCCTCAGATCATTCGTTCAGTTTGTGCTGAATGGTCAAATGGTAGAATGATGTTAACAAGCTCATTTCTTTCTTTTTTATTAATAAATTTTCACATAGACTTTTTGGGATACGTTTTAGTTCTCTCATATGAAGTTGATAATTATTTACCATAAATTGGGTCTAAGAATAAATTCACTTTTTCATGTGTGTCTTTCCTGCTTCCTCCAATATATCTCTCTTATTAATATACTTAGAATCATGCAAACTATAATTTTTCTTTGTTACATATCCCATGATGATAAGCAATTACATGTTTATGTATTAAGCAGAGCTCTTTAGTTATTAAAAGCCAGAAGCACAACTTAGAACAATTAAATAAAAAGGAGGCCTTTACTGATTCATATCACTGTCAAGTCCATGGATAATACTAGTTTGAATGATTACATCCAGGTGCTCAAATTCTCAAATAAAACACACACACACATGCATGCATGCAAACGCGCATGCCTACACCCAAACACACATGCATGCACACCATTTTCCCAACTCTTCATTTCTCCATCTCTTACTTCTCTAAATATTTAAGCTAATTCTTTCCCTCTGAAGATAGAGTTTCCTCAAAAATTTCCTCACTCCTTACCAAAATCCCTCTCAACTGCAGAAAGGAAAGGACTGTTTAAATTTCTGCAATCTGATGATTGAAATCCAAATGCTTTTCATCCCTATGTAACTTGGTGCAAGATCAAAATTACCATCATAAATAGTCAAACGTGGGCTTATGCCCATATATAACACATGGACTATGAAAGAGGCAGTTTCCCAAAGGAGAGGAAATAAGTGAAAAAGCAAGAGCAGTGGAGAAAGAGATAGTGTTTATGAGGGGGAAAAAAAAAACTCAGTTGTTGATAACAGAGTTATTTAAGCACCAAGGGGCCATGGTCAATTCTGTATCTGATTCTGCGGCACAGCACTGGACAAAAAGTAGATGCTCAATAAATCCCTGTGAATGATTATTGATGCATCCTAGACATGTCTCAGCAATACCATAATTGAATGTTAACTGCTTTCCTCTCATTCCTTTCGTAACTTTCACTAACGTTGACTTCAGTTATATTTTCTATTTGCATCTCACAACCAAAAAGGTAGAGGAATATTTATGCTATCATGGCAAAATATCCATATCAGCTTGCCTTGTTTTCCACCATTGTGCTTGCCAAGTTATGAACAATGACAAAAATCTGAAATAAGACATGAATCTTTAATCTACTGAGAAAATAGTTTAATCTATTCTTATGTATTCAAATACTGGTCCATGTCCCTGCAGACTATCTTTTCTAATGCTGAGACCTAGCATACCCTTCCCATATTCTCCCCGTTTTCTCCATCTTACTCATCTTTAGAGACCCAGCTGAAAACTCATCAATCTGTGAAACAGTCCCTAAATCTCACACAATTATTTCTCTCTTTGTTTGGTTTCCTGTGCGCTTTCTCTGTGGTCTGATTCATTGTACTTTGTTGTACATGATAGCATCTAACATCTCCAAATTTCTATACCATCTTTAAGGATAGCATACCTGCTTTTATTTAATGTAGGCATTGTGCTAGGCAAAAGGAATACAGAGATGAACAACGGATGATCTCCAACCAGGAGAAGCCCAGACACAGTAAGGGAATGAAATAGCTATGTTTTGTTGCTGTTACCTCAATATTTTGAGAGTGATATTTAAAAAATCCAAAATTACTAGGATTTCCTAACTATATCTTATTATTATTTACTTATTTAGTATTTATTCCATGAGTACCTACTTACCAGTGAAATTTTGGAAATCTCAGATATAGCAATATAAGATCAAACAGGTAATTAATAAATCTGTTAAATCATCATTTTGGGAAGTAAATATAGCCTCACTCTTTTATCACTACACATCAGGGTTATTATTATTAGTTCTTTCACCAGAGTCTCTGTCTTCAGGTTTTCCTTTCCAATCTGCCTTACACATTATTGTCAGATTAATATTAGCATTCAGCTATTGGCATTCTACTCTTCTATCCAGAAAACTCGAGTAAAATTGCTCCTACTTTCTGGAATGCTGTCTCTCTCTGTTCCTTTCCATACAGTCTATCTCTCACATGACGTCCCTGTGTTCACCCAAGCTGTCATCCCTATAGCTGTCACTCCTCCAAGGTTCTGTGGTTTGAGTCTTTTCCTACAAGAAATGTCTTCTACATTGGATATATTCTCACATACTTTTTTTATTCATATATGTTTTATTTTCTTAACCCTGAGTTAACTCATGATGAAGGCAACATTTGTGATTATTTCCTCTCTATGTTCCAAAAATCTAGTATGGTACTTTTCACAAATAATGTACTCATAGAAAGTTTGAATGAACACTAATAATGGTATAATCAGCTTAGAAATTATTCAAGCAAAGTTAAGATATTAAAACACCCTGTAACCCCAGTATATTTTATCAAAATTTATATATATATATATTTAGTCTTGCAAGATGATAGGGCATAAACTTATGCGTTCTTTTACTTTTTATGAAATGCTGCCATGTGAATTTAATCATTGAGATAGAGTTAAATCATTTAACTATGTTTCAACCAGTAGTACAAACAAATTATAACATTGGAATTTAAAATTAGAGATATGAGTTTCTTCTAAAATTATCTGATTAGACATATATTAAAAAAGAAACCCTTTGAATTATTCTTGTTTTTACTTTATAATATATAAAATAAGAGAAACAACTCACAAAAGAGTATATTATATATACTGAATTACACTTGTTACTAGATTTACCAATGAAGCACAAAATTGAAGTGAGTTGAATGTCCTGTAAGTGTGATTACCTTAGGTGAGATGAATAAAGTCTACTCATATTGAAACTTACCTTATGTGGTGACAGGGTAGAATGGTAGTTAAGGGATTGGACTTTGACTATTCTGATTTTTAAATTCTGGTTCTACATCCTATCAAACAAGTGTAAGATTTGCAAGTTCATTTGACCTCATTGATCTCCTGACCCTCAGTTCCTTTATTGGCAATATTGGTCCAATAGTCTCTTATCTTATAGGGTTATAATGAGAAAAACAAAATAATACACATGAAGTATTGATCATAGTAGCTTTTACATTTTAAACAATCAGAAAATGGGAGATATTATTATTTTAGACATTTTGAAATTCCAAATATTCTTCCTAATTACTTGTCTCTAACAGAGAGGATCTGCTCTACTAATTCATCTTAATGATAACCATATTAGAAGATCATATTAGCTGAGTTGAAAAGGGGATTGAAAGGTAGAAGCATTTCAGAATTTCTCTGGCAGAAGTGATAATGATAATCACTTGACTGATAGACTTCATGACTAAAAGAAGACTAATAAAATCACCATCAGTCATAAATTCACCTATTCAACAATTTAATTATTTGAAAAAAGATAATAGTTCTCTTTTTATTATTATTAATCAATAAATTCCTATTAATATTTTGCTATTTGCATTTAATAATGACTTGTCTAACATGTTAATTTATTCATATTAGATTTTATATTAATTATGTCAATGATAACATCTTTAATGATAACAGATGATATCTAAGTATTAACATTCCTATAGAAAGTTACATTTCAACGCATGTACATAATTTTGTGACAGAATTATGATAGGCTGATCAATAAAATATTTCCAAGCAATTAAATAGATCACATAATGATGCAATTCTATAGGGGAAGTGAAAAGAATGTATGAGTACAGAAAGAAAAAGTGTAACATAAAATTTCTGAATACTGAAAAAAAGCATATTCATATTATTTTTTTTTTCTTGAGGAAGATTAGCCCTGAGCTAACTTCTGTACCCATCTTCCTCTATTTTATATGTATGATGCCTCCCACAGCATGGCTTGATAAGCAGTGTGTAGGTTGGCACCTGGGATCTGAACCAGCGAACTCCCGGCAGCTGAAGTGGAGCCCGTGAACTTAACTGCTATGCCACCAGGCCGGCCCCATTATATTCATATTTTTGAATTGATGATGATAATTATTGCATCATTATAGCTTTTAGATTCCATTAATCTGTATGAGAAATGTAGCATACTTATTTTTAAGTGACAGTGTTTAATAATTTGGAAATTATATTCTTTGCAAATATCTAAAATATACATTTAAATAAAATTCTGTTTAAAATCAGCCAAGGAAGTACATAGTTATAAAAAATAATTTTAAGTGATTTAGAGCAAAAAATTTTAACCTGCACTTTCACAGCAGCTAATGCCATAAAATAGTGAAGTAGGAGGCTGAAATTTGTTAATATATTGACCAGATAAGACACAATTAGTGAATGGATCAAGACAAATTTCATTAAATAATTAGAGCAGAGACTGTATTTTGATGATTGAGGAGTGAATATATAGAAGTTGAGAAAGCAGAGACTCCAAATTTAGATTACTTATTTTATACATGAAACAGTAGAGAGCATACAAAATCATATTCTTTCTTGAAAAAGAAATAACCTAATTTAAATAGACTTTTATAGCTTTCATTTATTAAAAACATCAATATCAAAGAGACATGTCTGTGGTCTCTTTACTTGTTAAAAGAATGGAATCAATGAAGTTCTGAAAATTAATTAGACGTCCATGAAGTTGATAGTTTGATGTTTTTGTTTAAAATTTAATGATACGAACAAACTTAGCATGATATAAATAAACTAGGCTTATATTCTACTTGGAGAGCATTCTACACAGGGAAAAGCCAGAAGACAGAAGTCTTAACTAAACTTAGTGATAGACAAGAATCTATTTTGTAACTGAGGCAGTTTATAAAGCAGCTTTGAGACTGTGCTTATTCATGGGAACCAAAAGAGTAGGTAAGGTAATAAAGTTATTATCTTTCTCTCTCCTTTCCTACTAGTTGAAATATTTCTCTCCTTGGGATACTACGTGATCTTTACCAAAAACAAAATAAATAATAAATAAAACATATCTCAAAAAATCTTCGAAATGGATAAAATATTAACACAAGGGATTCCTGTGGTTTTGGAACTGTTCATTATCTTGACTGTGGGGTAAAACTTAGGCATATGATAACTATATAGAACATACACACACACATACATACATACATACATACATGCATACATACACACACATAAATGAGTAAAAGTAAAACTGGGGAAATCTGAACAGCATCAGTAGATTGTTCTCAATATCAGTATTCTGGTTGTGATATTATACTGTGGTTTGCAAACAGTTAACATTAGGGCAAACTGGATAAATTTTACCAGGAATCTCTCTGTACTATCCCTTATAACTGTAATTATTAGAATTTACAATTATCTTCAATTATCTACAGTTATCTCGATTATAGAAAAAAAGAATCTGGTAAGTCACACCTTTGTATGAACATGTCAAAATCACATTTTATTTGCAATTTTCATCTTATTCTCTATTCTGTTTATAAAGTACTTTCTTTGTCATAGATTAACAATTAGCACCAGATGGATAGGGTTGCAGGTGAATACAGATCCTCTGTGGTGTTGTTATCATGGGATATAGGTAGCCACTGATTCCACCTGCAAGCAGTCAGCCCTGCTTGTCTATGTATTTATTCTTATTTTTCAGCATTTATAGTTTATTCATATACATACATACAAATGAATTGTGCACAACCTAAAGAAGATAAACAAAGGAATTAAAAAAATACATGTGGTTTCCAGTTCTTCATGTAAGGAACTTAGACGTTGCCACTCTGTCTTAACAAGTAAAAATCTGAATAGACTGAAAAATCAGCAACTATTCTTGGCTCTGTAAGATAGAAGAGGACACAGGCAAATCCTTGCCCTGAAGATGGAGAGACAGATTCATACACTATCAAAATTTTTCTTATAATATAATATAACATAATTAAATGTAATACAGTATACTATTGTATAATATAATGTAACATAATGTAATATAAAATAATATGATATAATGATTTTGTTTGTTTTTCCATTTCTTCCTATTCTATAAGCAGTGGGAAAGCAATTTCTGCATCTTATTCAGCATAAATCATCAGCTCCTTCAGTAATTCTTGAGTCTAAACAGATAGTTGTTTAAAGAATTCTGAGTGAATGCCTGGAAAAAAGAATGAATGTACTAATAAGGGTAAAGTATAGGCATTAACAAACTTCTCAGCTCTGAGAATTTCACTGCCTTACTCATTTCTTTGAACCTCATTAATAGGTGAGTTGACTGTATTTTTGATTTGCAATGTAAATTAGTGAATAAAAAGTAGAGAAAAGTCTAAAGTAGTATTCAGAGCATCCTGAGCCAAATTGTATCCGATGCCTGAAAAATTATTAGATGAGCCAAAGATTTCTCCAGGATGCAATGGAGATCTTTGAAATGCTGGAGACCTTGGAAGAGAAGGATAAATAAAACACAAGTCTTATCAACATACTTCTTGGTCGTTTGCCTACTTGGTGAGATGTTATAAGAACTGATTGACTAAATCGAACTTGACTGGTAAAAATAAACATCTTCTAATAAGTTTTACTAAAAGTTCATCTTCATTGAATTTTTATGATGATTTAGGCACAATTTAATCATTGGATTATGTTTATTTTATTCTTCAGATTTTAGATTAAGGTATAATTTATGAAACTAAATTTTTTGCATATTCCATAGTGACATATAAGTGGAATCGTGTACATAGTATGTAGTGTGTTGAGTGTGTCTTCTTTCATTCAGCATGATGCGTTTGGGATTCAGTCACATCGTTGATTGTGTCAATAGTGCACTCCTTTTTATTGCTGAGTTTATAAATACTATGTTTATCCTTTCCCCAGTTGGGGGACATTTCAGATGTTTCTAGTTTTCACAATTATAAATAAAGCCACTATAAACTATACTATAAAGTCTACAGGTTTTGTGTAAACAAAAGACTTCATTTTACATGGGTAAATACCTAGTAGGAATTGGTGGGTCATGGGGTAAGTTTATATGTAACTTTATCAGAAACTGCTAAACTCTTTTACAAAATATTGCTACATTTTGCATTCCAACCAGCAATGAACAGGGTTCTAGTTGCTCTGTGTCCTTGCCAGCACTTGACATGGAAAAACTTCTTTGTTTTTAAGCAATTCTAATATATTTGTAGGACTATTTCATTGCAGTTTTAATTTTCATTTCTGTAGTGACATGTTGTTAAGCATCTTTTCATGTGCTTATTTATCATCCATATGTTTCTTTTAGTGATATATATTGCCCTTAGTAAAGGGTATGTTAAAATCTTCTGGCCATTTGTAATGGATTTCTTGTTGTCTTACTGTTTTGAGAAGTCTTTATATATTCTCTATACTTTTAGAATGCAATTGCAAAGATCTTTCAGTCTTGACTTTTTATTCATTTAAAAGGGTCTTTTAAAGAACAGAATTTCTTGATTTTCATAATTCTAATTTTTCATTTGTCCAGCCTTATTCATTGAAAAGGCTATTCCTTTTCCGTTAATTGTCTTTGGGTCTTGCAAAGAAATCAAATGATCATATAAGTGTGGATTATGACATTCTATTAATTTATATGTCTATCCTTTATTCAATACAACACTCTTGATTACCACAGACTTGAAATCAGCTAGTTAGAGTCCTCCTGTTTTGTTCTTCCTTTTCAAATGATTTTGCCTTTCCTGGTTTCTCTGCCTTTTTGTGTAAATTTTGTCAATTTCTACAAAAATACTATTGGAATTCTTATTTGGATTACATGAAACTATATGTCACTCTGAGAACAACTGAGATCTTAACAATATTGAGTTTTCTGATTGATAAGCACTATATATACGATATATATACATTCATTTAGTTCTTTGATTTACTTCATTAGCATTTTGTAGTTTTCAATCTACAGATGTTGCACATATTTTAGAATATTTATACTTAAGAATTGCATGTTTCCTGATATTGTAAATGGTATTTTTTCTAACATCAATTTCTAATTGCTCATTACTGGTTTAAGCAATTGATATTTTATATTAACCTTTTATCCTGCAAACTTGCTTAACTTGTTTATTGGTTTTATTAGCACTGTGTTAGTTCTTTAGAATTTTCTATCCAACCAATCTAGGTGTTGGCAAATAGACATAATTTTTGCTTCTTCCTTTCCACTCTTTATTTCTATTATTTCTTTTCTTGTTTTATTGCACTGGCTAGGATCTCCTTTATGATGCTGAATAGAAATAGTGAAAGTGGACATCCTTTGGTTTTTCCAAACTTAGGAGGGAAACATCCAGTTTTTCACCATTAACTACCAAGTGGACTACATTTTCTTGATTTTTTTGTTTAAGATATGCTTTTTCAGACTGAGGAAGTCCCCTTCTATTAACGTTTTGCTTAAAATTTTATACCATGAAAAGATTTAGATTTTGTTAAAAGCTTTTTCTGCATCTATCAAAATGATCATATTTTTTTCTTTAGTGTATTGATATGGTCAATTACATTGAATGAATTTACCATTTCCAACCAGTCTTTAAAATGACCAGATAAACCATATTTGGTCAAGATGTACTACCAATTTTACATGTTCTTTGATTTGATTTACTAACATCTTGTTGAAGATGTTTGCATCTATCTTCCAGAGCGAAACTCATCTGTAGTTTGCTTTTGCTGTAATATCTATGTTGGGTTTTGGTGTTGGATTGGTGCTGGACTCATAAAAATGAATAAGTTTGGAAACAATACCTTCATTCTTTATTTGAGAACAGATTGTGTAGAATTGGTATCATTTCTTCATTAAATATTTGATAGAATTTCTCAGGAAACCATCTGAATGTAGTTTTCCTTTTGATATGATAAAGACTATAAGTGGGATTAAATTTCTTTAATAGATGTAAGGTTATTCATTCTATTTCTTCTTGAAAAATCCTTGACACATTGTTTCTTTAAAAAATTGTCCAATAAATTTAATTGATTAAATTTAAGGGCATAGAGTGGTTTATAATATTCTATTAATAGCCGTTTAGTGTCTCTAGGGATTATAGCTGTGTCTCCTTTTCTTTTCCTGATATTGGTAATTTGTATTTTATTTTTGCTTTTTTGGTCAGTCTAAATAAAGGTCTATAAATTTCATCCATCTTTTCAAAGAACCATGTTTGTCACTGGTTAATTATATCTATTGATTTTCTGTCTTTACTCTCTTTGCTCTGCTCTTATCTTTATTTTTTCCTTCCTGCTGCCAGCTTTGAGTTTAATATGCCTTTATTTTAGCATAGATCATTTCTGAGACTTTTTTTACTCTTCTAATATAGGCACTAATTTTATACATTTCTCTCTAAGCATTACTTTAGCTTCATCTTACAATATTGTTATGTGACTTGTTAAAAACTTTCACTCAGTTGTACACATATTTCAATCTCTTCTGACTTTGTCTTTAACCCATTGTTTAATTAAAAAGTACTCTTTTAAATTTCTAAACAGTTGAATTATCTTTCTGCTATTGAATGCTGTTTAATCATGTTCCAATGAACATACTTTTGTGTGGTTTCAATATTTTGAACTTACTATTTTTTTTTTATCACTGAGAAAAGGATCTACCTTGGTGAGTGGCACATATGCACTGAAAAATAATACATATTCTCTTCTAGTTGTACAGAGTGTTATCTCGATGTCAAGTAGATCAAGTTGGTTAAAACTGTGGTTCTTTTTTATTTCTTTTTGTCCTTACTGGTTTCCTCTGTACTTGCAAAACTAAAATATAAGTCTTGAAGTCTCCAACTATTTTTGTGGACTTGTCTATTTCTCTTTTCAGTTCTGTCTGTTTTGCTTCAGATATTTTGAACCTGTACTCTGAAATGCATGACCATTTAACACTGTTATGTTTTCTTGGAGAATTGACCCTTTTATTATTATATAATGCCACTGTCTTAAGACAATATTCTTTGCTACCCTTCTTCTGAAGGCTAAGGTTCTTTTTCCATAGGCAACATGGGAAAATATCATCTATATGGGCCGCTGTGTCTGTCTTAGAGAAACTCATGTTCTTCTCCCCCAGGCAGGCAGTGTAAGGATGGCTCTCTTAGAAATCTCACCCTACCTTCATTCTTTCTCATGAGTACCCAGTAATATCTGCATCCTACATGATAGCTGGAAGTCTATGTTAGTTTCTTTTGAAATTTCATCAACAAAATATTTAATCCACAACTCTATTTTATACATAGAAAACGTACAGCTCAAAGAGTTTATAAATTGCTCAAAATCATCCAGCTAGGGAGTTAAAGAGCTATATTGCATCTTTATTGCTTCTTTATTTTTTCACTTATTTACTCACTAAATAGGAGAAAAAGAAAGATTACATTTAGAGATTAGATATGTTTAAAATTGTTTAAATATTTCTTAAGATTGGTAGATCAGTGGAAGATCATGTATATGTAGTCTTTTTCCTCTGCATATATTTTATACTTGTATAAAGGGCTTGAAAAATAACAAAAACGTTTCTTCAAAAACAGTGGCATAGGGCTAGGAAAATGACAGTTAAATGGTGGCACTTAGATTCTATTTTGTTTTCTTGCATAGTAAAATTTAACTCCGTTATTTTCAAAAGGCTCTCATATTGTTATGCAATTGCAGTATTTGAAAAGTATATTTTATAAAATGGGCTATAATGCCATTAAAATTATTCAAATGTCCACAGGCAAAAGAAAAGCCTATGTTTAAGAAATTGAAAGCATTTTAGTAAGGCTAAACATAGTCGTGAGAACATAAAAACGGTGTGAGTTGAGGCTGTATATGGAAGAAGAGATTCAATTATATAAGGGAAAAACAGCCTAGAATTCTAAGTCGTGATAATAACTTTGGACTTTACCCCCACTTCAGTGAGGAGCCACTGAAGGATTTTAAGAGATGTGATTAGTTTTCATTGATTATACAATTTCAAGTTATTTTTTGATAAATTTTAATTTCAAACAGTTAATCAAAATATCTGATAAATTCCGTTGTAGTCCAGAAGAAACATTTAAAATCAAAGCTTTTAATTGAGTTTTCAAACCAGCAAAGACATGAACAACAGAGAACATTTGAAGCCAATGGTTTTAAAATATATCATCAATTTTCAGAGAAAAAAGTAAGAAAAATTTAAGGCTGGTGTTATGGTAAGAGAGATAAATAAGCTTCTGTAGCGGGCGCTTTGAAATATGACTTCACAATTTGACACAACTATAGTTAAATACTCTTTGAATATATATTGTGTGGTATTATCATTTAATAAACAGAGGACTGTAGAAAGTCATTGATAATACAGTCAGTTGTATTAGTTATCATGATATTCTGGTATAATTGTCAATCTTACTGTAGATTTCTAGGTCAAATTTCCTTTTTTTTATAGAGGAGGGAATATTATGAAATGATATCAAAATAGGGGGAACAAAAGACATTTAGTAATCATTGAGTCCTTCTGATTATTCAAAATGCCAGCTATAAGAACAAAGATTTGGGAGGCCGGTCCAGTGGCACAGCAGTTAAGTTCACACGTTCCACTTCGGAGGCCTGGGGTTAGCCGGTTCGGATCCTGGGTGCAGACATGGCACCACTTGGCAAGCCATGTGGTGGCAGGCGTCCCACATATAAAGTAGAGGAAGATGGGCATGGGTGGTAGCTCAGGGTCAGTCTTCCTCAGCAAAAAGAGGAGGTTTGGCAGCAAGTGTTAACTCAGGTCTAATCTTCCTCAAAAAGAAAAAAAAAAAGAATACAGATTTTGGGTCTGGCTAAATAGCATAGTGGTTAAGTTCTCGTGTTCTGCTTCAGTGGGCCAGGGTCCACAGGTTCAGATCTGAGGTGCGAACCTACACACTGCTAGTCAACCCATGCCATGGTAGCATCCCACATACAAAGTAAAAGAGGATTGGCACAGATGTTAGCTCAGGGCCAATCTTCCTCATAAAAAAAAAAAAACAACAACAACAGATTTCTTCCTATAATTTTTTTTTCCAGGGTGCAATGAGATGGAGTAAGGGAAGGTTTGTGTCTACATTGTACCTCAGTAAAATATAAAGTTTAGTAAAATGTAGAATTATTAAAATTTCCAAATTTATACCTTTTTTGTGAGTGGTATCATTAGTAGAATTCTGAGAAAGTTTGACAATATCTTTAGCTACTCCCTAGTTCATAGACGCTTAGAATAATAGAGAATTTAGAATTCACCTAGTTTAAGACTTGGAAACAAGTCGAGTTAGAACAGAGTTAAAAGTGACAGTGTAAGAGCCTAGTTGTGCACTCTTTCTGCTGTACTGAAGGCTCATCTCCACACTCTACCCAGAGAAGAACGCACATCTCTCTGTTTGCCTTTATTTTTTATTTCAAGTATAACATATGAACTATAAAGTGCATCAACTGTGTTCCTCCTAAGTGTGCAGCTTAAATACATTTTATATATGTATATACACCTGTAACCATGGTCTCTATTGCTGTATAGAATGTTTCCACATCCCTAGAAAGTGCCTCATGCCACTCTCCAGTCAATACCTGACTCAGAGGAAACCACCAATCAGACATCTATCGCCACTTTGTCACATTTATCAAGAGTTCAGTCTATTTTGAACCTCATATAAATCATCAATATTTGCTCTTTTCTGCCTGACTTCACTTAGGATAGTGATTTTTACACTCACACCTTTTGTTCATATCAGTAGCTTGTATTTTTTAATTGCAGTTTATTATTCCATTCTATGATTACGCCACAATACACAAGTTGATAGTCATTTGGTTTATCTCTAACTTGAGGCTATTGTTAATAAAATTGTAAAAAGCACTGTTCTATTTATCTCTTAGTAGGTCTATCTATCTCTCTGTCTAGATGGATTGTGTTACATAGTAGGTCTATCTCTCTCTCTGTCTAGATAGATTGTGTTACATAGATAGATATAGATATTGATACTCATTTCTTTCTGAGCCCTCTATCTAGGAGTGAGATGGCTGGGTCATAGGATAAGCATATTTTTAGCCTAAGTTTATGCCATTAAAATGCTCCTGTCTAGTTTGATACATTTATACCTTCATCAGCAATGTAAGACAGTTTCAGTTATTCCAAATTCTTTTCAAGGTTTGGCATTTTAAGTTTTTTTTTTTTTTAAATTCAGCCTTTCTGGTGGGTATATAGTGGCATTCCATTGTGATTTTTAATTTGTATTCATCTGGTAGCTAATGGTGTCATACAATTTTTAATATTCCTAATGGCAATTTATATATGTCTTTTATATCTTCTTTCAGGCTGTCTTTCGATTAACATGAAATATTAATTTAAGGATTTCCAATTTATTGTCTTTTTGATGGATTGTGCTTTTCGTGTCCTGAGTGAGTAGTTTTGACTATAATAAGATCATTAAGACATTCTTTTATGTTTTCTTATAAAAATGTTATTATTTCCTCTTTCGTATTTAGGTCATGATCATAAATAATTTTTCTGTATTGTATGTGGTAGAGGTAATCGTTACAGTTTTTGTGGGTTTTGTTGGTTTTTTCATGGGAATATATCCATGCACACACACACACATATACTCGTTTATATAAAGTTCAAAAGCAGGCACGACTACTCTATGGTCTTAGAAGTCAGAATTGTCATTGTCCTTGAGCAGAGACACAGTGGTTATCAGGATTCAAATTCATCAAACTGTACACTTTCAATTTTTGTACTTTTCTGTAATTTATTTTATATTTCAATGAAAATTTACATTAAAGAAAGAATACACTTAAGAGAATATCAACCAAATGCAATGTATGGAACTTATTTGTTTCCCAATTCACATAAACCCACTTATAAAATAACATTTGTGGGATCATTGGAGAAATTTTGACACTGATTTGTTGCTAGATAGGACTAAGAAATTACTGTTATTTCTAGCATGATAATGCCATTTGGGTTATTGTTAAGGCTCATATCAGTCTCCTTGATTTTTACCCAGCAAGATATTTATGGATTAAATTACTGAATCTTTTATTTTTTTAAAAAAATAATCTAGTGGGGGAAAGTGTGTGAGAGGATAGAGATGAAACAAAATGGGTCATATCAACATTTCAATATTGATGATTTTTTAAAATAGCTGATGAGTACATGCTACTTTGTTATTCTACTTTCTTTACTTTTCTGGATGTTTGAAAATGTCAATAATGAGATGTAAATGTATTCTGGCCAAGTCAAGTCCCCAGATAAGCACACAACTGGGCTGACAACTTGATTGCAGCCTTGTGAGACCCTAGGAGGAGCATTCACTTAAGCCAAATCTGAACTCCTGATGCACAGTAATTCTGAGATAAGTGTTTGCTGTTTTAGGATGCTAAGTTTGCAATGCAAAGTATTGCATCGTTAAGCAGCAATATGGAACTAATACAATTACCATTAAATTACCGAGTATAAACTAGTCATTCTACTCAACTATGTTCAATTGTCACAAGAATCAAACAAAGTCAGATATTATTCTCATTCCATGAAGTAGAATTTTGAGGCTCACAATGGTTATGTAGTTTTATAAAGTTCAAACCAATCAACAGGTGATTGAGCCAAATTGATACAGCTTCTGTCAAATTGCAAACCCATGACATTCCTTCTGCACTATACACCCTCCACAGAGAGACAGACCAGGGCAACTTACTAGTAATATCAAAGAGCACAGGCATATATGCAAACTGTTATGTCCAAATGATGGTTATGATGTTGACTACAATAGGATGAAATGTGAGATCTCTGAGAGTGAGGAAGTAAACTGTGGTCAACAAATAAATACGCAATGAAATTTCCCTGACATGACGTTGTTTTGTCCACTCATATTGATGACACCGTTCTTGTGGAAAGAGAGCAGTACATAGGTAGATTTATAAACCATTTGAGATCCTGAAAAGAAATTCAGAAAGAGAAAATGTCTTGAAAAACACAGCAAGCTATAAATAAATTAATTACTCTTTTCACATGGTGCTTCTTTCTTCTGAGCTATATTTCAATAGTTCAGTCAAAAATATTTATGAATTCTCTTTGAAGGGCATTGACTCCTGCTACCTAGTAACTAAGAGAAGCCTTGGGTTTTTAAATGAGCAGTCTAGACTCATTAAATAGCATAAATAAAGAAGCTGATGGTCAAAATGGGATACATTTCTGATGCTTTATAAGGTTAATAAACCTTATTATTTTGACCTAATAAGACATTAAACATGTCTTGTAAGATGACCCAATAATTACAAAAAGCCCAAAGAGGAATACAATCTTTTAATCAACAAATAAAATGTTCATAAGAAGTTCATATCTGCAGTCAAATTAATTTATGAATCTAATTATTAGTCCTGAGAATTATTAGTAGACAGCTATGTGGTACTTTTGGTAAGAAGATGTGCTTTCTCTTAGTGATGAGAGGAAGTTTCTATTGTTGTTCTAGGTAGAATAGCAGTAGCAGTAAAATTCCAGAAAATCACAGGCGTATTTGCAAACTGTTATGTCCAAATGTTGGTTATGATGTTGACTACAATAGGATGACATGCGAGATCTCTGAGAGTTAGGAGGTAAGCTGTGTTCAACAGATATATACTCAATGTAATTTACCCGTTCAACTCTGAGTGGGTATCAGGAGACACTGAACATAAACCAGGTTAATAGAAAGATGGGTTAACCTGTGGAACAAGTCCTTGGAATAGAATGAAGTCATAGCTTTTGGAAACGCTTCAGTCCGTTTGTCTAGGGAAACTGGAGAAGCAGCTCCAGGCTGAATATTGTTTGCATGGAGGGAGTCCTGAGAGTGCAATACATCACTTCTAAATATTTTAAACAGAAATATTTGCCTCTGACTATATAGGAAAGAAATAAGACAATGCAGCCTTCTTTCAATTGTGATTTCCTTGGGACAGGTCCCACGCAGGTTGACTTGTTCTGGCCCAGGCCTTTGTAGGGTTCAGGCCCTGGGTGTTAACATGAGGGTAGCAAGCATAATAGAAGTGACTAAGTTACAGTAAATCATACTAACTCAGGGCCTGGAAGAAAATATTGGAGCTACACCCAGAGGGACATCTAACAAGTGGAAACGGTGAGAATCTGAAACTCACCAGACCTAGCCGCAATGCCTGCTAAATTTTCCTAGAGCTAAATCTGAGTAATTATATGTAAATCCACCCCTGATGTAGTTAGAAGCTGAGAAATATGACTTGGGCTTACCAGGGAGTTTACATGTAAAAGAAGATTAGGGACAGGTATTTTTAAGTTTATATTTAAGCTTGTCTTTTGTAACTTCTCAGTCTTATTTTTGTTCACTCTTGTCTGTCCACAAAAAGGTTTCAGAAGTAAATTTAAAGATGTGTTCTTATTTCTTTAAAATGCAGGAAGAAGTGAAGTTGAGAAACTTGATGTCATCCAACAGTGAAGCTAGAGGATTAGCAGCAGATGCCTCTGGTACCCAGTCTATAGGATCCCTCCCTTCAGCACTTCACAACAGGCCCGAAACTCAATAGCCAGCATGGGTGTTTCTTTGCCTGGGGCTCTGTGGTCACCTGAGTCCACTCTGCTTCTTATATTTCAGGCCAGATGGGACAGGGAATTAGCTCCTCGTCATCGTGGTAGCCCACAGCCCTCAGCTAAGGATGAACAGTGTCTAATATATAAACACCACAACTTTCTCACCTATTGAATGCAATGACTCTCAGGTGCATGTATTACACTGGCTCCTGAGGTTTTCTGGTGGGATTAAGCTCTAGAGGACCTCAGAGTCACTTCAATAACAACATACACCTCATTGACTGCATTTACTTGGGTAAAATGACAGCTTACCGTAAATGGGGTGGAAATGCTAAAACTACCTTGTCAGACTGTTGGAGAAATTGTCAAAAAGGTCAGAGAGGTGGACATGTTAAAATACATACACGTTGTGAATACCAAAGAATCCACCAACTTACTAAGTTCTCCAGGAAGGTCCAAAAGGCACACTCTTCACAAAGGCACTAAAGAATTTACTAAGGAGAGGGCTACCCTTATGTTTTATAAGGACAATGGTAGCTCTCCTCTGCAGGCCAGGGCTGCTTCCAGGGTATGCTTCTATTGTCAACGGCAATAGTAGCATTCCAGAATCCTGTAAGGCAGATAACAGTGCTTATACGACAGAGGCAAAGTGACAAAATTGCTTTAATGAGTAGCAAGGCCAGAAAATCTTAACCTACTGGATCTGTCATATTGTATAATAGATCTAACTCTATGGGTGGGATAGATGGCAGGTAAGAAGGGCGTTGCTTGAATTATATATATAAAAAAACCTTAAGAGTAGGTGAACAGAAGTTCAATGTCATCCATCAAAACAGAAATCAAAATTTTTCTTTCAGTTTTCCAGACTTGAGCCAGTTCTCAGGTGTAGACTCTATCTATAGAAGGGAAACCCAATCACCTTAAGAAAAGCCCCAGCAATACCACAACAAGTATTTATAATAGCAAATCCCCCAATCCTTTTATCAAAGAGACCTATGGTCATTTGGCAGAATAACTGTACATCGGAGAAAATGAAACCTAGGGCTCTTACAAGGCTTATCACATACAGGTCCTGAGTTTACACTGATACTAGCAGAAACAGAGTACCATGATAGACCCTGTTTGAGTGGGTTTGTCCAAAGACAAAATTACAGGACCAATGTATCCTCAGACACCTTCCAGTCATTTCCCTGGTCCCTGAGTGCATAATCAGCAAGAATATAGTTAGCAGCTGGCAGAATTATCCTGTTGATTCCCAGATTTATGGAACAAGAAACCTTAAAAAAGAATGGTCAAGTGGGAGCTACTGAACTGCCCCCAGCTCTAGCCAAGTAAGTAAATCAGAAACAATACTTCAGCCTGGGCAGAATGAAAGAAATTATTGCCACACACAAGACAAAGGAGGCTACATTAGTGGCACCTATCTTATCTTTTATTCATCATCCCAGTTCCTATAAAAGCCAGATGAGTCATATTGCATGGCAGTAAACCATAGTAAACTAAACTAAGTCTTAGCTCCAATCACAGTAGCTGTACCAGATATGGTATTTGTAGTAAAAAAGCTCAACACAACTTCCAGAAACTGGTATGTATTAAACTGTCGAGCAAATATGTTATTTTTAATTGCCATCAGGTAGGATGGTGAGAATAAATTAATATTGATGTGGGAAGGTCAGTAATTCACTTCATGTCTTTGTCACATTACTTTGTTAATTGTCCTACTTGCAGTCACAAGAGATGACCTGATCTCCACCTAACTTGACTTGATAAGCAGAAAACAGCAAGTACTCTGGATGCCCTTCTGCCTTTTCTTCTTCCACTTTTAAGGATCCCTATGGTTAGATTGGTTCCAATTAAGATAACTTAGGATAATCCTCTTATCTTAAAATTAGCTTATTAGAACCTTTATTCCATTTGCAACCCTGATTTCCTTTTGCCATAAAATATGACATATCCATAAGTTCCCAAGATTAGTATGTGCACACCTTTGAGGACTGGGGAGGGGAGCATTATTCTGTCAACCACAGTCCAGAAGATCTAAAAGAAAGGTGCAATGGTTGGGGCAGAAAATAAAAATGAAAGCCTAGTGTGAGATGATGTTGGAGAGGTAGTGATAGCTAGGATATGCAGACTTTGCAATCCTTTCAAAAATGATGACTTTATCCCAAATGCAAATGAAAAGATATTGAAGGAAAATATTTAAGAGGGAAGGGGGGGTAGGTGATGAAATGATCTAATTTGCATTTTAAAAAGTTAACTACATCTGTATTATGAGGAATACATTAGACGGAGGGCAGCATGGATGAGGCAGACTAGTTACGAAGCTACATCTGTAGTTTGTGAAAGATACGAGTGTAACTTAGACAAGGGTGGTGGTAGTCAAAAGGAAATGAGTAATTGCATTTGGTAGGAGGTAAAAGTGATAGGAATTTGTAGACTCAAAGTTCTTCGAAGTATATCATGTATAGGACTAGACGGCATTGAATGAAACTATAGGTAGGAAGATTTCCACCTAGAAGTCTCATATGATACTTCAGGCAAGAATAAAGGTAAATATATATTCAGGTAGAGCAGGGAGAATGGAATACAGGGGCTGTATGAAACATTTCTAACCTGTAAATATTTGCAGGTGGAGAATATCCCTTAATTGTCTTTATAATATACATTTTTTTTAATGATTTCTTTTTCTGAGGGGGAGGTAAGGAAGATTGGCTCTGAGCCAACATCTGTACCAATCCTCTTCCCTTTTGTATGTGGGACACTGCCACAGGATGGCTCGGTGAGGGTGTATAGGTCTGTGCCCAGGATTTGAACCCACAAACCTCAGGCTGTCAAAGCAGAGCATGTGTACTTAACCACTATGCCACCATGCCAGTCCCTATAATATTTTTATAAATAGTAGCCAGACCCACTGAATCAGACTCTTGAGGAGAGGAGTTCAAAAATTTGTATTTGAATAAGCTCTAAAGAAGAATCTCAGAGAGCCAGACTGCCACCGAGCTACAGACAACACTTTGGAATACAGCCTTACATGACCTATGAAGTAAAACATATTAAATATATATTACATTGAAATACATATTCTAAAGGAAATATTAAACAGATAAAATATTTAAAAAATAGAGTACAGAAATCAACCCCTAATTTTTATGCTTAATATTTGGGCCTTTAAATTTAATGGTTACATATATTAAACCATTTCCTCTGTATTCTGACAATGCTTATGTTTATTCAAAGTAATAAAAAAAAGTTGCTCAAAATTTTAACACGATCTTACGTTAGCGGAGCTTCCACTCAGAAAACCTCTGCATTTATCACCCTGTGGTGTATTCCCCTTGACAGAGTACCCAAAACACTACTCACAGAGGAAGCTGTTTCACGCTAATTTGAGCACCTGGAGCATAATGAGAACTATAAGTACAATTCAAAGAATTCTTTTTATTGCCTATGAGATTGGTTTGGAAGAAACGCTTAATTTGTACACTTGGGACACATCCTATCAGAAAGCAAATCACTTCCCAGGAGGCTGCTCTTGGTGAAGCAGAAGAAACTTTCCAGAAGGACGTATTATGTTATCTTCTCTTGAGATTTTACAGACGGGGAGAGATTGTTGGAAGACGTTTCTCTCTACAGTCACGGTCATCTTTTAAGGTCTAAATCTAATCATATTTTCTTTCATAAAGTTCTTCAAATTGCCCATTGCCTGCAGGATAAATTCTAAAAATTTACAACGTACTAGACAGAGACTAAATTTACTAGTTACTAGATTAGACTAGTTACTAGTCACTAGACAGACAGACTCAGATAGAGCAGGTATGACAAGAGAAGCACCTCCTGGATCCAGACCCTCTCGAGGCACGAACTCCACTTTCAGAGTGCTCTTCGATTCTGTTAGATCATTCTGTCTCTGTTTAATCAAGTTCCCTTTTTTTTGATTAAATACCTTGAGTGAATTTACATTTTTTTCTACCAATGTTATTGTAACTATACAAAACGTTTGCCTATGGGAATCCCAATTATAGCTATAGTCCTGCATCCCATTCAATTTAGCATCAGCATCTCCTGGATTTCCATTTTTTTAAGAACATACAATTGTTAAAAAATGTATGAAAATAACCTGTCATGGGTTCCACAGGACTCGACTTTGTGCTTTCAGCTTCTGCTTTTGTCTAATTAAGCATTCTCAACGAAGATGATTGTCATTTAATATGTTTAAAAATGAAAGATGGCTAATAGCACAAATCGCTCTTTCCCTCAACTGTTCTAGATGCACCGTTACTAATTCCTTCCTTACAAAATACATCATGCGGGGTGACCTCAAAAGGAAAACTGGAGAAGCATGCAATGTTCTTGAACCTGATGGACATTTGCTGGATATTTGGCAATGTCGTCATGATTTATCCTGCTGCTTTCAAAATGCCCTGCCATTCTAGGTCACTATTAGATATAGTCAAGGAGAAATGTGGGAAATTGCATTTTAGGTATATATGAAATATGCTCACAAAACGGTGGAACAGTAATGGTATAGACCTTGTAGAAATTAGTATAAACATTCTTGTTACCGATGTCTGATTTTAGATTTTAGGAACACATTTTTATTCTGCAATAAACTACTTTTGAAATAGTTAGTAAAACATACAATTTTAACTATTGCATTTTAAATACTCAAAAAGCTAATCATTAAAGTATAATTTACATAAAATATTTATTGACATTTACTGCCTCTCATTTGGGCTAATGTAACAATAGTGATATCACAGAAAACATGAAAGTCAGAAGACAGAAATCCACTCCAAAAGTCAATAATAAAAGACTACACTAGAAAACAACGGAAAGAAACAGATTCAGCTGCAAAATATGAGAATATTGTGGTTAATAATGCTCACCAGACATTCATGAGTACAAAGGTGCTTGAAGTTGCTATGTAGCCACATAATTATATCAAACAAGCTATGATAATTTATAAATCAAAATAGAAGTTATAGTCTGTTACAAATGCTTTCAACATACAAAGATTAATTTCATGACAACATTTGATAATAATTCTTATGTTAAAATTAAACCATATGTCATGGACGTATACACATGACTCTTTACTGATCCTTCACCATCAGTTGGACTTCAAAATTCTTTGCAGCTTTGCAGCTACTTTGTAAATCAACATAATCACCCTACAATGACAATGAACAGTTTTTGTAAACAAATGCTCTAATTTTAGTTGCATTTTGTTCAAAAAGTTAGCTGAAAATTTTAAATCAAATATTCAAGTCAAAGCTTTGAACTTTGTTCTAAATCCAAACTCTAGCCTCTCTCAAAGATAGTTTCTATTGCCTGGTTGTTGTTTTCTTTGTTTGCTTGTTTGGTTTTATTTTTGACTGTTTCCTTCCCAGCCACACCTAGCCATTAAGCTCAACTAACTCACAGATGATTGCTCTATTGTTTTGAATGATGCCCTGAAGCACGAATTACTTCACAGACTGATCCAATTAGATTCTGGCTCCTTTAAAGGTGTTGCTTTTGAGGTCAGTGTTTGGGCTTTGTTCTGACCACACAAAGGCTTTCTTAGCTGTCTCTTTCCTTTTCCCTGTTTCTTTCTGGAAAACTTGCTGCCCTATGGTTTAACTTATATCTCTAATGTAGTCACCAGCCTCCTTTTAATTGCTTTTGACGAAAACCATCATTTTTGAGGGTGTCTTTAGGCTTAAAATTTTCTCACCCTCTTTTTCAAATTAAGGAGAGCTACAAGCTCTCTTATAGCCTGTCTCTTCCCCTGGACAAAATCTCTGAGCTACGGATCTGGAGCTGACGCTGGGGATAATGGCTTGTTTCTGAATGACACTCTTGCTTTAGAAATGGAGCTCTGGGTAGGGGTGGCAATGTCTGGTCTTTTTGATTTCCTTTTGCCTTCACCTAGAGAAGAATGTAACCTCTGCTCTAAAAATGAGCTGAGGCAGAGGCAATTAGGCACCAGTATTTTCAGCATGCTGCACCTGGGGTAGAGCACCCAACTCTGAGTGGGGTCTGGGTGGAAGAATGGAGCCTCGGATCTCTTGGCCAAACTCACTTGGAATTTAGCCTCCACAACAGGTAACTGGGTTGGGAGGAGGAAAAATACTGATGTCCCACTCCTCCCTGGAGAATGTCATAGCCTTCAGCTGGGAGGCAGGAGATTGAGTCCTGTGTGCTGGTTGTGCCCATTTGGACTTGAGTTTCCATCATACTGGGCTTAAGGGCTTGTACAGGAGGGAGGGATTAGTTCATGGTTCAAATGCCACAGACTCTCATTTGGTTTTCTTGAGTAAATGTTTCTTTATTTGCAGTGTGCTCTTAAGAATATGTCATGAGACTTTAAATGGTCTTTTTCATTATTTTTCACCAGTCGCTCTGGTATGAATGTTTCTGTCCCTTCCCCCCAGCTCATTTGTTGATAAATTCCCCCTTTGGGGAGTGCTTAGGTTGTGAGGGTGGAGCCCTCACGAATGGGATTAATGATCTTGCAAAAGAAACACCACAGAACTCCATGGCTCCTTCCACCTTGTGAAGACATAGTGAGAAGTCACTACATATGAACCAGAAAGAGGGCTCTCAGCAGAAGGCAACCGTGCTGGTCTCTTGATCTTGGACTTCCAGTCTCCAGAACTATGAGAAAGAAATTTGTGTTTTTTATAAGCTACTCAGCCTGTGGTATTTTGTTATAGCGGCTTGAACAGACTACACTAGTTATACCTGTTTCTGTGGGGAGCTTGTCTGTAGACATCCTCATATTGCCATTCTAGAAGAGGAACTGAGAGCTCCTATTTTTAATGAGATAAATTATATTCTGTTTTGTAACAGAAAGAAAAAAGAAAAGCAACAATTGTGCAGCATCACAATTTGGCTAAACAATTAAAAGAATGAGAAAGACAACCATTAATTTGATGATATTTGTCTCTTAAAATATTTGCCAAAGGATATTACTCAATTCAATTAAGATGCAGTGCCTCTTTAGATATTTAGGGTGTAATATTTTATCATTCTATTGTTGATGCAAATAATCCATAACCAACCTACAAGTCAAAATTGGGGTGAGTTTATTATGAGCCAGAGTGAGGATTATAACCCGGCAAGGCCTTAGAAGGAGTCTTATGCATTCTTATCTTAAGAGAGTGTAATCTTTACTTTCATGGTCAAGCCGATGTACAAAGTATGTTTGATAGGCCATAAGTCAGGCTTTTTAGTTCATGCCAAGAATCAGTTTTGAACTCTAATAGTTACCCCCATATTCCTCAATATGTGAAAACCTCTTGTCACTATTTACTTTTTTAGTTTTATTTTTTTTGAGAAAGATTAACCCTGAGCTAATCTAACGCCTTCCCAGAGCTTCCTCTTTTTGCTTGAGGAAGGTTGTCCCTGAGCTAACATCTATGCCAATCTTCCCCTATTTTGTCTGTGGGACACTGTCAAAGCACAGCTTGATGAGTGATGTGTAGGTCCATGCACAGGACCTGAACCTGTGAACCCTGGGACACTGAAGTGGAGTGCTCAAACTTAACCACTAAGCCTCCAGCCTGGTCCCAGAGAGTGTTTTCTTAATTAAATGTTTTATGATCTACTGAGAAGAGTTGATTGAAGTGTCAACAATTTCAAATATATCAACTATAAAATATAAATTTAAAGAATTTTACAGAAATTTTATGAAAAGCATTGCAAACAATAGCAATATAGTGGAAAATTACTCAGAAAAATATCAATGATACAATTTGTTTGATATAGTAGTAAAACATTGATAAACATGTTAATGTATACCAAAATGACTATTTTGCTTATATTATTTTCAATATTTAGAAAATCAATGTGAAAATGTTATGTTTTCCTAAGTATTCGGATGTTATTTTAATATTTTTGAAAATAATTTTTTTTTTAAGATTTTATTTTTCTTCCTTTTTCTCCCCAAAGCCCCCCGGTCCATAGTTGTATATTCTTCATTGTGGGTCCTTCTAGTTGTGGCATGTGGGATGCTGCCTCAGTGTGGTTTGACGAGCAGTGCCATGTCCGCGCCCAGGATTCGAACCAATGAAACATTGGGCCGCCTGCAGCAGAGCACGCGAACTTAACCACTCCACCATGGGGCCAGCCCCTGAAAATAATTTTTGAATATAACTTTGATTATCTCACCAATGTAATAAGCCTGATGTGTTTGCAATTATATGAACATTTCAAAACACTAATTATTTTAATACTTTCGGTGCTGTATTTCACCTTCCAATTCACGTGGTTTGGATGATAAGTTACGTGATCCCCCAAATCAAAGGAATCTAAGACCAAAGTCAAAGATTTAGAATTTTTTTTTAACTTTTAATCGAGATTGTGATAGTTTACAACCTTGTGAAATTTCAGTTGTACATTATTGTTTGTCAGTTGTGTTGTAGGTGCACCACTTAATCCTTTGTGCCCACCCTCCATCCCCTCTTTCTGCTGGTAACCACTAATCTGTTCTCTTTGTCTACGTGTTTATCTTCCGTATATGATTGGAGTCATACGGAGATTGTCTTTCTCTATCTGGCTTATTTCACTTAACATAATACCCTCAAGGTCCACCCATGTTGTTGTGAATGGGGCAATTTTATCCTGTTTTATGGCTGAGGAGTACTCCATTGCATATATATATATATACCATATCTTCTTTATCCAATCATCTGTTGATGGACATTTAGATTGCTTCCATGTCTTGGCTATTGTAAATAATGCTGTAATGAACATAGGGGTGCATGGGACTTTTTGAATTGCTGATTTCAAGTTCTTTGGATAGATACCCAGCAGTGGGATGGCTGGGTCATATGGTATTTCTATTTTTAATTTTTTTTGAGAAATCTCCATAGTGGCTGCACAAGTTTGAATTCCCACCAGCAGTGTATGAGTGTTCATTTTTCTCCACAACCTCTCCAACATTTGTTAATTTTTGTTTTGGTTATTTTTGCTATTCTAATGGATGTTAGGTGATATCTTAATGTAGTTTTGATTTGCATTTCCTTGATGATCAATGATGATGAACATCTTTTCATGTGCCTATTGGTCATCTGTATATCTTCTTTGGAGAATTAGCTGTTCATGTCTCCCGCCCATTTTTTGATCAGGTTGTCTGCATTTTTGCTGTTGAGTTGTGTGAGTTCTTTATATATTATGGATATTAACCCTTTGTCAGATATATGACTTGCAAATATTTTTTCCCAGTTAGTGGGTTGTTTTTTTGTTTCACTCCTGTTTTCCCTTGCCTCGAAGAAGCTCTTTAGTCTGATGAAGTCCCATTTGTTTATTCTTTCTATTGTTTCCCTTGTCTGAGAAGACATGGTGTCCGAAAAGCTGCTTTTAATACTGATGTCAAAGAGTGTACTGCCTATATTTTCTTCTAAAAGCCTTATGGTTTCAAGTCTTCCCTTTAGCTCTTTGATCCATTTTGAGTTTATTTTTGTGAATGGTGAAAAAGAATGGTCAATTTTCATTCTTTTGCATGTGGCTCTCCAGTTTTCCCAGCACATTTGTTGAAGACTTTCTTTTCTCCATTGTATGCCCTCAACTCCTTTGTCGAAGGTAGCTGTCCATAGATGTGTGGTTTAATTTCTGGGCTTTCAATTCTGTTCCATTGATCTGTGCACCTGTTTTTGTACCAGTACCATACTGTTTTGATTACTGTAGCTTTGTAGTATTTTTTGAAGTCAGGGATTGTGATGCCTCCATCTTTGTTCTTTTTTTCCTCAGGATTGCTTTAGCAATACGGGGTCTTTTGTTGCCCCACATGAATTTTAGGATTCTTTGTTCTATTTCTGTAAATAATGTCATTGGGATTCTGATTGGGATAGCATTCAATCTGTAGATTACTTTAGGTAGTATGGACATTTTAACTATGTTTATTTTTCCAATCTGTGTGCATGGAATGTCTTTCCATCTCTTTGTGTCGTCATCAATTTCTTTCAGGAAAGTCTTGTAGTTTTCATTGTATAGGTCTTTCACTTCCTTAGTTAAATTCACCCCAAGGTATTTTATTCTTTTTGTTGTGATAAAGATTTAGATTTTTAAAAAATCAAACAACTATTTAAAAATCTCATGATTCCTCTTAACCAATGGAATCCAGGAATTCAAAATAATTCCATGAGGATTTTTGTTAAATTTTGCCTGGTACTATCAATTTATTGTGAATTATGGAAAGCAGAGTGCAGCATGGTGTTAAAACTGGTTGGCTAGATAACCCACAAAAGCATAGAGCAATGAATGAAACCTGGATCACAGACCAACAATGCTGGGTTTACAATTATTTGGGAGGTCAAAGTTGTCCAAGTCTAGTAATTAAGAAAATACTAAAGATGACTTAAAATTATATTTTAAAATATATTTTCATGAGAATTTCATGTATATGTATAAATAGAGATTATTTTAATGAATCTGACAAAACCTATTAATATTTAACAAATTTTAACCTTTGCCATATTTACTTCTTTTATTTTTATTTACCGAAGTATTTGAATCAAGTTTTGCAATCATGGAATGGTAGTATACATCTTTATAAGAAAGCATTGTTTTTATAGAACAGAATTTAAAAGTCTCTTAATTTCATCTAATACCCAATTCACATTCAAATTTCTTTGACAGCTAAAGCAAAATAGTATTCTTACCATTGGCTTGATTGAATACACATCTAAACAGTTTTTTTAAGAGAGGATTTACCATTTATGAATCTTTTTTGTGTTTGTTTGGAGTTTTTTGTGAGGAAGTTTGGCCCTGAGCTAACATCTGTTGTCAATGTTCCTCTTTTTTACTTGAGGAAGATTGTCACTGAGCTAATATCTGCACCAATCTTCCTCTATTTTATGTGGGATGCCACCACAACATAGCTTGATGAGCAGTGTTATGCACGTGCCCAGGATCCAAACCTGTGAACCCTGGGCTGCCAAAGCAGAGTGTGCAAACTTTATCACTATGCCACTAGGCTGGTCTCTATGAATCTTTTTGAGTTCAAGGTATTGGCTTGTTGGAGAGAAGGACATCAGTTTTCTTTCACAATGTCCAGAATTCTGGAAGGCTGATTGCTCCCGTGTGGTATCATTTTACTTGTTTTTCTAGTTCCTGTATTTCCTGTGAATTGAAAATTAGATGCAAAGGCTTCAGTAAATTTTGTTTAGCAGTTTTGCAAGAACATAAAATAGCTGGTTCTATCTATTTCATTTACAGTAGCTCATGAAGCACAGGATGCTAGAAGTTCCACCTTTGGGGACTGATCAGCTGGTTCAGAGGGTGACAGTCTGATCCCTTCAGTGTAAATTATCTTTTTCCCCTTATAATGAGAAAATAATTAGGATAGTAGTACTTTTGTGTCTTGAGAATGTCCAGTCCCCAAACAAGTTTTCAAGTAATGTTTTTAGCATCTGTTGATAATTGTTGACTGCACCAATTATGTCTTTAGGGGGTATAAAGAGGCAATTTTCCAATATAGTTATTTCCCTACATATTTTATCAGAATTATCATGCAGCAAATTATATTTACTCAATCATGACCTTCTACTTATTCCTACAGACAATTTAATCAGGCAAATCAGAAGAAATGCTTAATTCTTTTCCTTTAATTTATTGATTTTCGAAGTAGGTAGTTGGTAAAGTAGCTATTTTCAATTGTGCCATTTTTTTCCTTTTTTTAAAAATCATTATGAAATAATGGACTTTTAGATAATCTGGATGTTTCAGTCAGTTGCAGACATTTTTATTTTTGTTGCTGAAATGATCACATCTTTGCCCTGTTGGAGCCTATTCAGACCTGCCACCGTGCCTTTTTGTTACAATCCATTATCTTTGATATTTTCTTCACTTTCTGTTCCAAAAAAATCACGTTCTAGGCCCGTCTTATGTGTTTCCTGCCTCAGACCTAAATTCAGCCATTTTCCCAAGGAACCTTAGCTCCTTTCATTTGAAAATGAAACTTGAAAACGAAAATACGTATGGTTAGAGTACACATCATTACCAACAGTTGCTTCCCAGTAATCATGTTTTGGTTTTTTTGAGGAATATTAGCCCTGAGCTAACATCTGCCACCAATCCTCTTTTTCACTGAGGAAGGTTGGCGCAGAGTTAACATCGTGCCCATCTTCTTCTACTTTAAATGTGGGACAACTGCCACAGCGTGGCTTGACAAGCAGTGTGTAGGTCCGCACTGGGGATCTGAACTGGTGAATCCCAGGCTGCCAAAGCAGAACGTGCAAACTTAATTGCTGCGCCACTGGGCTGGCCCCCCAAGGAATCATTTTTGGTGGCCAAAATTATGAAATATGCATTTAAAAATAAATAATGATACCATGAATTTATACTGCAATTCCTTGTTCCCAATTAACATTACAGGGTTATATTCTTTAAGATTTTACTTGTATATGTTTTCTCTTCTACCATGGTATTTATTCCTAACAGCATTTTCATAATTTTTGAGAATATGTTTTCTTATAAAATACATACAATTATTTAAAAATTACTTTTCTAGTTTTTTTTATCTGAAGTAAAGTTTCTATAAACTAGAAAAGAAGTGAAAATTCCAACAGAGTGCAGATGTCAGGGTAAGGAATGCTTCCAGCTTTTAAAATTGAAGTTCAGTAGGTAAGAATCACAGTGTGAACAATCTAAACACAGAAATAAGTTTAATTAAATCAGAATATTTTTTCCCTAACGCATAGCTGTTATCAACTTCATGTGCAATAGAGATAGTGGTAACATGTTTAGAATAAGCATTCCCTTGCCTCTGCTCAGAGTTTTTGTATCAACTGTTCTACAGTGGATCTAGGAAAAAAATTATAAGATGCTTCTCAGGTAACTTTGAGGTACAGGGTGCACCCGACCATGCTTTGACTGATAGTTCTCTGAAAGTTTTTTGATGCTTCTTCTTACAGACATGAATTACCCGATGTAGCCAGTGATAGGCAATTCTCACTTGAACATCAAATTGTTGCTTGAAGAGCTGCAAGATCGCTTGAGCCAAAACGAGAGGCAGTGAAAGAAAAGTGAGAAGCAGAGAAAGAGTCTTATACAGAACTCCTAAGTGAAACAAGACATTCTAAGGCTACAAAACACTGCACTTTTCCAGTAGGCTGCATTTTTTTTCAATTAGGTTTAATAAATCAGCGTTTGTCATAGCCCACTAAATCTTGCAAACCTTGGCGACATTTAAATTAAAGCTATGTTCCTTGGACAAAAGTTTATACATCTTCAAACAAGTAAAGTAAAGCCCTATCATCATGTGACAGTGGGAACCAAAAGTCAGCTGTATAAAATGCAGAGTCCCTTAATTACAAGGATAGTGAAATGACAGAGAAAGAGTCACAGCTAGCTGGCCTAGAGTTTGGGGATCCAATTGTAAATTCAAATCTGTCCAGGAACACTGCTATTTGGCCTTAGCTGCTAATATATATGTTTGTTTGCTAATATATATGTATCTATTTGGTCTCACCTGCTAATATATATTCCACCTAAATATCAGTAAGGACAATTCTAAGTCTTACGGCAGGCTGGGACTTCCAAGACAGCAACAGAGATTCCAAGAATCTCCCAGTTAGTTGATTCCCACTGCCTACTCCTGTTGGGAAGAGATTGGGCCAGAAGAAGAATGGAATGTGGGGGTAACGTGTGACTCCTGCCCTCACTCTCCCCAGCTCCAACAAAACCTGCCTACCTAACAGAACAAGCCTCTACTTGACAACAGCATCTGGGCAGAGGCTGGGAGTCAATCCTAATCATATCTCTGCAATACACATCAAAGAATTTATATGTTTTTAATATAACTGAGTTTTTGAAAATAAAGGGACTAAGAAACTGGAGAGAGATTGGTTTTGATACCAATCTTCATTTTGAGAATATTTGCTTTTTAAAATTCTTGAACAACCATCTTGCTGAGCTACGAGGATCTTTGGAACTCATTTACTCCAAGCTCCTATTTACAGATTAAATGTGTATGTTGTGTCAATTGCTAGAACGATTAAGTGACTTACTCCAAGCTAATTACGAACAAGTAGAACTAGAACCCAAATATTTGTACTTGTAATTCAGTGCAAACATGAGGGAGGTACAGGGTAATACAGCTGCGTCACAACGCAAGTCAATAGGTCTGCTCAGTTTGTAAGTATACATCCGTGTCTGTCTAACACTGATTATGTTCTTTCTTACTTGTTTAGGTAGGATTTTCAGCTCATACTTTGGGCACTGCTACTTTACTTTTTAAAGACAGACAAACAACAAAACAATAAAACTTATGGTGAATCACATAGCAGAATTTCAGGTACAACATACGTTGTTTGGTTCCTTTCCTCTGCAAGGATCTCTTACCTCCTCCGGGTAGCCTGGGTGGAAAGGAGAGAAATGATAAGGAAGTAATTGATGGTGATCAAATGGAACTTTCTTAGTTCAAATGTAGACTCATTGTTCCATTATCTTAATTTCATTCTTTCTTTGTGACACGACAAAGTGGTTAAAATATTGTGGGTTACTTTGTTAATAGTATGATCTTTTATTTTATATAATTAAATTTTTAAACTCAGGTTCTTACACAAAATTTCCAGGTGGACCAAAACACCAAACAGCTAATGCCACTTTTCTGATGATCAACCAATCTAGTGGGGCAGTGAACACGTGGAAGTGGCAGAGGACTGGAACAACCAAAAGAATTAGTACTGAGAAGCCAGGCCCAAGGGCTACTGTGCATCATGCCAGCAAAACATTTGAGGCCTAGAGTCAAAAATGAGGATAGCTGGGTAGGGACAGATGGGAGCAGGGGGCTGACTGGAGGAGAGAGGTCTTGTTCAAATGCTTATTTTTAATGTCCCCAGTTTTGAAGATGCAATAATATAATAATACAGAGATAGTTTCCTGAAATAAGGAGCTTCATTGGGAATGAAACACAAAATGACCTCAAGTCTCCTATGTTTTCATAGTTCGGAGATATTTTTTAAAATTTTATTTTGGTTTTTTATCCCCTTTCACCTCATGTTAATTAAAACAAATCTTTCAATAATCTCTAGAATAATGAATGCATAAACCTTCATCATCCTCTTCAGTCAAGCAGAAAATTTTGTTTTTGCTCTACTTTTTTCTGTTTGTTTAGCGACTTATTTAGCATTTAAAATCATGCAAAAGTATGCAGACACACCATCAACAAGCCCACTGTCTCGAAATGTCAAACTGACCTCAGTTATTTAAATCTGAAAGCTGATTTTGTATTGCCCTTTTTGAGCAATTTGTGATTGCCACTCAAGAAAGCATTCGTGCATGTTGCACTGCCAAAGAAGTAGAGGTCACAAACCAGTCTGTCCATTACTGTCCAAACCACTGTGCGGTAAAGGGAGCAGTGAACACAACCACAGTCCATTCAGAGCGTTGACAAATGCCTTACGGATAAAGTATCGGAAATATGGACAGCCTTAAACTACTTAAATGAAAGTATTTTGTACAGAATTGTTTGGTAGTTTTTGGCACCCCTGTAGCCCAGATAATGCCTGTCAAAATGCCTCTGTCCATTTTATTCCTGATCTACGAAAGGATCGCTAGGGAATAATGCACTTTCTTGAGCGTATTTATCATGGGTTGAAAGGAGAGTCTCAGTCTATTTGATAATTATTATGGTAAGTAAATGGAGTTGGAAATCTTGAATCTCTCAATCTTGGCCAGTAGTTTATGAACCCATTAGCTCCATGCCCTTACTGGTACCCAGCCATCTAGTATTAGAAAGATGGATTAGCTTTGTAAAGCACCAAAATAAAATGGATAAATTAAATAATAATCCCTCATAGTATACATGGTTCATAGTCTTTAAAATGCTTTCACACACTTTATCTATTTGAACCCTGTAATAACCCCACAGGGTAGAAAGTGTGAGGATAATTGTTTTGCAGCAGTAGAATAATGTGACGCTAATGTTTGTACGTCAAATGTCAGTATATCGAGCTGAGTCTGGAATACTACAACAGTAGGCTCATTACGAAGCTATTTATATGAAGGGTCAAAGATCTGCTGGAAAAGATGTATTTAGAGGGCAAAAAACAAAAGTTGCCAAGTTTATTTCAAGGACAATGGATCAGGATCAGTGAGAAGCATATTTATAAGCATAGCATTGCACT
Source organism: Equus quagga (assembly GCF_021613505.1). Taxonomy (NCBI): domain Eukaryota; kingdom Metazoa; phylum Chordata; class Mammalia; order Perissodactyla; family Equidae; genus Equus; species Equus quagga. The sequence continues at coordinate 139,349,825 of NC_060268.1, forward strand.
CATATCTTAGATTTTCCTTTGAGTCAGAACCTGTAAAAATATGTCAAAGTCATAGGACAAGAGGGTTGCTGCTAATGTTTCCCCTTATTAAAAGTCTTCATGCGATGCTGACATCACAGGGTATCAGAAGCATCGGTTGCATTGGCAGCAGGGTGAAGACCATAATGGCAGGTGATGGCAGGTGCTATTAACTAATTTTTGCAAAGCAGACTCTTGCTTATAGTAGATTGCATGCTCATTTGTTTCTAAATTTGTTTTTCATTCTGGATTTATCCGTAGAGGCACTTCTTTCTTCATGCATGACTGTGATATACCTATGGCCTTATTTGTGAGTTTTTTCCATACCAATAAAGTTTTCTTTTGCTTTCATCAAGTGCTTTGGGATATCGCCAGTCCAGGTAATTTCTAAGCTAACTTCTAAGTTTGTATATTCCTGAACCACAAAAATAATAAAGAAATGGAAGCCCCAATCCACTTTAAGTGCAGGCCTTAATTTTGAGTCTTGTGAGCTTTTATTCTCCTTTCCTTTAACTTAGAGTCTCAAGAATAAATGCTTCTTCATCTTTCTGGGGTAATAGGTGAAATTTTTCTAATGTCCATTGACATTCTTAGTGCTGGCTCTAATAGAGGTCAATTCATATTTAATACCCTGTGATGTCTTCCTTTCCTTCCCTAACATGTCTGTTAAGGTATAAGCTCTTCTCTTTGACTGGAACCAATAAAGAACTCCCAACCTAACCCCCAGAGCAGATTCAGTGTCTTTTCTGGAGGTGTTGTTTTAGAGTCCACTTCATTACAGGAAGCTGAGCGCTTCTGTTTCATTTAACAAATACAGATTTGTATTGCATTCTTGTCATTGCTGTAGATATGTAAAGTATATTACGTAGTGTTTGCAGCCAGAGGCTTTTTTTGTAGTCCAGCTGTCCTCCACTTTTGGGAAATAGAACTCTCTATTTGTGTTTGTCATCCCCCGCTCCATTCTTCAGTCTTCAGACAGAAGCTATTTCAGGATATCACACCCCGAACTACTTCAATATTTCTTATTACGTTTTTTATTAAAGAACCAAATCCTTCACATGAACTACAACGTTCAGCCATATTTTGTCCTTTACCTGCTTCTTCAGACTCATCTTGTATCACACTCTGACTCGCTGTTTGTACTTCTGCTGTACTGGTCATCTCTTCGTTGTTCTATCACACCATGATCTCTCCAGCCATAGACACTTAACAGGTATTATTTCTGTTGTCAGATTGCTCTACCTTCCTTCTTAGCCTACGTAATGCTTTAAAATCTTTCCGGTTTTAGAAAATGCATTACTTCTCAAGGAAACTTTCTTAATTCCTCTTCATTGTCAGGTCTCATTATCCTATGCTCTTCTCATAACTGTCAGTATTACAATTTTGTATTTATTTTGGTTATTGTTACACGTAAGCATTATCCTCCCCACAGCAACAGATTTAAACTTCCAAAAGGCAAGGGCTTTGCTTACTATTTTATCCCAAGCACCTAGCACAGAGCTTGCTACATAGCAGGCATTCTATAAATATTTTTGAATCAATTAAATAATATATTTGTTCAATGTTCCCAAGATTTCACTCTTTTTCAACATAGTCCACATAACAAAAAGTCAAGCGTTGAGATATTTGCCTCTCAGTGTCTTAACAATTTTTTTTATATCACTCAAGTTTCCTAACTTTTGAGTCCTTTAATATCTAAGTCTGATGTAGCATTTAAAGATCCCTAGTCACAAAATCTTCACATATAATGAGCAGGAGCTAGGAAGCCTTGTAAATGGAGGAGATGCTGATAGAGTAGAACTATACTAGAATAATACACTGGAAGGAAAAATGAAAATAGAGTGAATTTATGAAAAAACAGAGTCCTCTTGTGTTGTGGAATATTCAGACTTAGGAGAGAAATGAGGAAAAACATATTAAAAATCTTCTATGCTTCGATAGGGAACAGCTGGTTCTGACCGAGCATTTTTCTTGCAGTCCCTCTTTCAGCATATTATTTTACCTCTCTCTCCCTTTCATCAAATTTTTAACAAGTTATGTCAGTTCTTCCTTCACAATTTTTAATGCATGTCTGCGAAGTTTTGTTTTCACAGTCGGTAAACCTTGTCAGGCATTTATATCCTCACACTTAGACTCCTGCAGTAGGCTCCTAACTCAATTGCCTGCATTTGTTTCTTATAATTTATTCTGCTTCTACTGCCAGATCAATCTTCTGTTACAAAATTTTCATACCTTCACTATTCTCTTTCAAACACAGCAGACAAACAGAAATATAACTTGATTACTTAAGAAATAAAGTAAAAAATTAAGATCTTTTACAACACAAATTCCCTCTCTAATTGCCTAGGTTTCCCAGAGACAAACACTCCACCCCAGCAAGACAGTCCATCCATTCAGTGTCACATAAACTGAGTACTAGTTGCTTTTCCTCTCCAGGAATACTTTCTCTCTTCTGGTAAAACCATCCCTCTTTTTAGTGAAGAACCTATTCCATGTGATTCATATAGATCTCTCACCACTTATAACATGAAGGATAAACTCATGATCTGGTCCATGCCAGACTCTTTTATCACTTAGATCACAATCACTATTCCAGTGTTTGTGTTAAGCAATCTGTTAGATAACCTCCAATGATCCCTACCTCCCAGTATGCAAACCCTCTGTCATCCTCTGCCCTGGACTTCTTGACTTGCTTCTAAAGTCTGGAATGTGGTAGAAGCAATGGTATGTCACTCACAAAATTGTTACAAAAGAATTATGATTTCTGTCTTGATCTCTCTCTCTTTTTATTTTTTCTCTCTCTCTATCTCTCTTTCTCTCCTCTTGCTCTGGAGGAAGCAGGATATAATGTTGTGAATAATCCTATGGAGAGACCCATGTGGCAAGGAATTAATGTCTCTGATTGAGATTGTAAATGAGGACTTATGAGTGAGCCATGTGAGTGAGCTCGGAAGCAGATCTTCCATAACTCAAACCTTGAGATGATTTCCGTCCCTGTTGACACCTTGACTACAGCTTGTAGAGACCTGAATGAGACATGCCTATCTAAGGTGTACTGCAGGATCCCCAATCCACAGAACTGTGAGAAAATCAATGTTTGTTGTTTTAAGCCACTAAATTTGGGGGTAACGTTATGTAGCAAGAGATGATTACTACATGTACTTTCAAGAAGAGTAGGGGGCCGGCCCCATGGCCCAGTGGTTAAGTTCATGTGCTCCGCTGTGGCGGCCCAGGGTTTCGCTGGTTCGGATCCTAGGCGCTGGACATGGCACCGTTCGTCAGGCCATGCTGAGGCGGCGTCCCATATGCCACAACTAGAAGGGTCTGCAACTAAGATATACAACTATGTACCAGGGGGGATTTGGGGAGATAAAGCAGAAAAAAAAAAGAGAGAAGATTGGCAACAGTTGTTAGCTCAGGTGCCAATCTTTGAAAAAAAAAGGAGTAAATTGATCTTTTCTAAGTTTTTATCTATAGAGAGAGTCTATAAGGGAAATCTAGACTTGGGACTGACAGCAGTCATATTTTCTACTGTTTAGACGGAGTCTATCAGAGAATTAAATAAGTATATAGAAAAAAATTAGAGCCAAGAAATAGAAATATAGACAGGCTCCTGACCATATTTGAGTCCCTAGATTGAGCAGTGCCTTAGAAGTCTTAATTATGTGAAGCAATTCTCTGCTTTGCTTATGCTAGTTTGTTCTTTGTCATTTGTAACCAAAACAATCTAGAATAATACATCCTCTAAACTTACTTTAACCCTTCACAGAGTGGCCTTTTTACTCAAATTTTTCCCTTCATCTAAGATACATTCATCCGTTCACTCTGCTAAACCACTCACTGGTTGTGGTTAATTTTATGTGTCAACTTGACTGGCCATGGGGTACCTACATAGGACAAAAGGCAGAGGAAAGCGGAATCCACCCCTTCCTGCCTGATTACTTGAGCTGAGGTATCAGTCTTCTCCTGCCCTTGTGCTCCTGGTTCTCAGGCCTTTGGATTCAGATGGAATTACACCACCAGCTCTCCTGGGTCTACAGCTTACAGACAACAGATGTGGGACTTCTCAGTCTCCGTAATTGCATGAGCCAATTCCTTATAATAAATGTCTTCCTATATAAATCCTATTGTTTCTGTTTCTCTAGAAAACCCTATCTAATATCCTAGTTATCCTTCAAGATTCAGTCGAGTTTTTTTTTTTTTTAATTGTCTAAAGACTCTTCTGATCATTCCAAATCCACTTATGTATTGTCATTTCTTGGTCAACCCATTTGATGAATATGGCTCTCAGAATACCTCACTAGTTTAACTGTGAATTTTGTTTTGTTTTGGTGTATATAGCATATATTTGTAACAAAACTGAAGATATTTGGGGAAATGAGTGATTTTACATACTTTTCTGTATTTGCCCTAGTATCTAAAATAGTTTTGAAATAATATCAATCATTAATTCATTAGATAGTAGTTTCCAACTATAGATTCAAAATAAGGAGGCTCATATTTGATCGGTTACTCAGGGAAATAGTTGTTCTTCTTTATTGAACTGTAACTGTAACCGTTTGTCACTAGAAACTTAAAGTCACTGTAACCCTACAGTCACTAGCGTCTATCAGATAGAGATAATATGTTTGATTTGTGGGATATGGGACATATGTAAAACTATTAGATGACTTTTTAATTTTTAGAATATCATCATAATTAGTCATGAATTTTTTTTACCAGATGTCTTTCTGAATGGCATTCAAAATCCTAGCCAGCTGGTTATTTATCATTTTATGAGCACATTACAAATAAAGAGAGAATATTCCCCTTTTGTACAAACCTTATTGAAATGAACACATATTCAAAAGCTTGGCAAATATCTGGCATCTTCCCTGAAATAAAATGAACATGATTTGCTGCATGTGATAAATATATAGAAGCAATAAACAGATCAGTTTATTTCATATCTAATATTCTAGATTTTAAATATGTACCAAATGCTGATAGTAATAAAAAGCAATATGGCTCAATTATCCCAAAATAAAGAAAACCTTCCTGAGCAAAAAGAGAAGGATTGGCAGCAGTTAGGTCAGGGCATATTTTCCTCAAAAAAAGAAAAGAAAAGAAAACCTTGCTACACACAGAGAGACTGTGAAAACCATAAGGCAACTAAAATGGCATAGAAGCTCTTCAGCCTAACACCAGGTCTCACTGGGAAACTGAGGGGAAAAAAGCACAATTTTTAATCTCCAAAACCACCGTCATATCCATCATTTCTCCAATCCACTTCAAATAAAAGTGTACTCTAACTAGCATAATTGAGTAAATAGAGTATCTGAGCCTTCTCGAAAAACCCCAGGTCTCTCTTCCGTTTAAGCCGATGCCCATCTTTCCCACATGGAAATTGTCCGGCTGCCACTGATTTGGTAGAAATATTGTGACGAGATATTTGTTAATTGTCTGGAACCAGGGGAAGGAGAAAGGAAGAAGAGAAGTTCGTTCGGACAACAAGAAAGCAGACAAGATTGTACAGAAAGTGCAAAATATAAAATAAACATTCCTTATAGAGTTGACTAGACTGGCTAACTCTTCTACGAAGTAATTTGTTTTTCTACCTGGAAATACAGCAGGGCTGCATTTTCAGCAGTCTTTGATGTTAGCTGTGGTCACGTGTCTAAATTCTAGCCAATAGAATGTGAGCAAAACTAGTGTACATCATCCTCACTGGGAGACTGGGCTCATTAAAACATCCTGTACCTAATTAGCAGTGTTTCTTTCCTGGCTTAATATTGATGGACATGGCCATTATGGAAACTTTAAGATAAAATAAACCTACATGTCTGAATTCTCACTTAGAGAGAATGGTTTACAGCTGAGCAAGAACAATCTCTATTTTTGGACTTTATGTGTGCAGAAAATAAACTTCTTTCTATTTTGAGACATTTGGGATTACTTAAAGGAGCAAATGTAGTCTTAACAAATATGATTCTTCCAGTGAAGAAAGGGGGCTACTTTTTCATATCCTCTATAAAAATAAAAGGTCCGAATTGCTTACGACTTGAAGAGAAGAAAAAGTCACAATAGAAATTTTAAAATTAAGCAAATCTTCCTAAAATGGAAATACCCACTTCTGCTTCTGTGAACCTCTTTTCAATATTCTCGGTTACCTTAATAACCTGTTTTCTCTAGCACAGTCTAAAATTCATCTAGGAAGAGAATCTACTAGCATATTATAAAAAAAAAGAAAACCTCTTACTTTGTGCTGAAATCATAGCAAATCAATAAAAATAGTAATCAGCTTAACTCATTATTCATCCAGTTTTCTTAGTTTGTCAGGATAGAAGTCATGTGGAAGAGGCTCTTGAAAGTGTATGAATCCCCTGACCCTTTCAAGCAGAGCCTTTCCTGCCATTGGCAACTCTGCACATGCTTCCAACCCTTAAAAGCTAATGCAACGAGGAGCTGGATCCTGCTGTGGTTATTTTAAGAAATGGAGACCTCATTATTCATCTATCATTGAAAATAGCTTGAGAATCTCCGGTTTATACACAAGGTCCTGTAACAAGGGCTTCTACAGAACAGGTAAATTTGTCTCATTTGGGATTTATAATGCTTTTTTAATTAAGAAATGGATGACGGGAGTGAAGCTGTTTACAACACATCTATTTATTAATTCACTCAACAGATATTTATTAAGCACCTGCTCTGTGGCAAACACAGTTCTAAGCACTGGTACTTGGTGATACAATAACGAATAAAACAAACAGTTCACCTGTAACTGATATTCAATTTGGAAACTTGGCTTTTGAAACTGCAAGTATTGAAGAGAGTTAAATTAACCATGAAAGCTTGAGCTGTCAGGTAAGCAGTTGTGATTTCCAGGTGTATATCACAAGAGGTAATATAGAGTCTTTCTCAATGGACCAACTTGATTCTATTCGTTTCTAAGTGTTAGAATGGAAAGATGGACATTTTAATTAGAATAGATATGTTTGTTGAATATCAATCTGAAAGATCTTATTTATTAGTAAATTAGAAACTCTAGTCCCTGAAACAGCTTGGCTTGGAAGCTGGTTTGGTTAATGGAAAAGAGGTAAGGCATACTTGAGAATAGTTTTTAGATGTAGGTATCCAGTTTTTGAAGATCATCAGCCATTATGTTAGGCAGAAGGGATGGAGAATACTGGTGGATTATTTAAGTGACTCTGAGATCCCTTCCTTTTTATTTTTCATTTTTTGAGCAATGATAAGACAAACATGGTACACCAGAAATAGCAATGAGCTTAGAATCAGAAGGCATAAAAAAAAAACTTAGCTCCAACAGAAATGTTCTGTGTGCTCCTCAGGCTTATGAGTCTCCATTACCTCAACTATAAATATATTTTAAAATTCTGTCGTAACAAAAATTACAACTCACCTTGATTGGGATCATTTTGTACAGATCGCTTCCTTCCCAAAGGCAATTGATTGTTAATGCAAAATGGTTGTTAAGCACACAGCAGAGGTGGGTTTGATTCTTGGCTCTACGTCCTACTAAGTGCATCACTTTGAATAAGGGATTTAACTCTTCAAAATGTAAATTTCCTCATCTGTAAAATGACTAGAATATTGGTACCCTCACCATAAGTTTCATACAATATGAGATAAGCATGTATAATAATTAAAACATTTTAACTGCTCAAGAAATGTGGGTTACTGTGATTTTTCACTACTTTTAATCATGAAAAGCAAATTAAATAAGATTATGTGAAGAAAGTTCTTCAAAAGCTGTAGCTACTTTATAAATGCCAGGTATAATCATTTGGCCTGGTTCCAGAAAACCAGGGTACCACATAATTAAACCACATGTGAAAAACATGCTTCATAAAGTATTTAAAGGGTTTCTGAAGTAGTATCCCCACTATCCAGGAACTTCCTCTTATTCTCCAGCTTCTGAGTCCATAAGGCTTTCTTTGAGCATTTGATTGTTGAGTGTATATCTAGTATTTATAAAAGTATTAATTGAAACATGCATTCTTTTCTTTACATTTGCACGCGGTATTAGAGCGTATTAACTAAGTTTGCTGGTTAAAGAAAGGGATGAGTGTTTCAGTTTTCTACAAGTGAATCTTAAATGCTCCAATGATGACACATGTTTTACTATAACTGCTTTCATTTCAGAGACTAAGATGGCAGAGTGTTGAAGATTAAATTTGCTGAAACTCCCTGTGAATCCATTGTATACAAAAGAGTGGGGGAGCGAGTGTTCAATACCTGAATACTCTTTAAGTTAGTTTGTCCTTAAAATTATGAAAGTTTAGTTCCGAAAGGCACTATAAGAAGTATCATAGACTTTGTCCCCTAGTTTAACCAACCAGAAAGCTAGGGTAATAGAGGGGAGTTGATTCAGATCAGGTCACAATATTGGAACTAAGTTCACTTCTCTTTCCACTAAACTAAATGGTCCTTTTATATCATACAATTTTTGAAATCATAATACAGGGAAGATTTTGTGTAAAGAAAGTGAAGGATAATTCACAGACATATAGAAAATCCTAAGCACAATAGAGGAATATAAAGTGATTAGGTAAAAGATCAATAATTTGTGTGGTTTTATTGACACGAATATGATTTTCTCTGCGTTAAATTATATTACTTACTTCCTCTCTGAATTACCTCCCAAAAACCAATATACAAGGATTAATTTTAAGATGAAAACTATGTAATTCTCAGTTTAGAAAATACTGAGGATGTATTATTAAGAATTCTTAGGAAACATATTTAAATTATTTTGTGAGTGACTGATCACTAGTCACAGAATTAGTGACAGAAATAAGCCCCTTTTATGTAGTCAAGCTCTCGGAATGCGGTAGATAATAAAAAATTGTTGAATGAAAGACTAAACCAATAAGTGAGTTAACGAATTAATGAATAACCTAAAGTAGTAGTTTCTTAAATAATGTTTTCTTGATCTTACATGTTTAAAGCACTTTTCAAAATTAGAAAGAAAATTGCCAAGGAATCATTATGTGCTTAGAATATTAATTTCCCATGCATTCTTTAAAAGCAACTAACCAAGGCTACGTTACAATTTAGAGAAATGACTATGAGAGAAAAAAGAGAAAAGAAGTAGAGAGAAAGAGAGCAAGTGCTTTCCTGTACATTCCATTTCTGAGGATTCTCATTTAGTTTGATCGGAACCATGTAAAAACCTGGTAGGTTTCTACAGGGTAGGTAAGTAGAATTGTGAAAAGTCGAACAGCTGGACAGATAGAAGTTCTCTCAATGTTATCAATAGATTCATTCTCAAAGGAGAAATGATAATAACTACCAGAAATTACATCACAGCTATATGATAATAGCTACATGAATTGCTGATGATAGTTGTTAGCATCTAAGAAAGTTATGCAAATTCCATGTAATAAATGAATAAATTATGCAAACATATTGTATTCATTAATTCACTATGTTTCTTCCCAATTTCAATTCACTGGAGAGATCTTAAATTCAATGGCTGCATGGACCCCACATGTGCATATAAAATTTCCTTTTACTTCACTCACTGACCCAGTTATTCGTTTAGGCTATAACTGCTCGTCTGCCAGCTCCTCGGTACCCCACCTACTTCTCTTCTCCAGCCATTTATTAATCTCACAGGGACTTAGATTCCTGCTGAACTGAACTTGTTAAAGTTGGAACAATTGAAATTTTCATAAGAATTTCATACAGAGTATAGGACTCCTGAAAAGACCTATTTAAATCTTCACTTCCTGTCATACCTTGGGGAGAAGTGGTTTCCTTGTTTCATACATATTTGTGCTAAATGTGCTGTTTTGAGATGAGTTTGAGAAGTCAAATTACTCTCTGTGTGAAGTCTCTTGACTTCAGGAATATAAAAGAGTTTCCCAAATGACTATAAACCTGTTTGTCTTTGTCTTTTACTTTCTAGATTATTCTTGGACACCTGGAGTTCCGGATAAAGAGTTTTGGACTGGGTTAATAAGTCATCAGTCATTCTGGCCTCTACCTTCTCATTGCAGATTTTAAAAAATACAAATACACAAAGCCTGAGTCACCTCAAAATTTCACTTTTGAAACGGCCAAGGTAGATCTGGTGTCTGTCTCAGATATCTGTGACTTTCAAAGCCCCTGGGGATTTGTTTTTATAGTTCTTTTGTTTGTTTGTTTTTGAGGAAGATTAGCCCTGAGCTAATATCTGCTGCTAATCTTCCTCTTTTTGCTGAGGAAGACTGGCCCTGAGCTAACATCCGTGCCCATCTTCCTCTACTTTATTTGTGGGATGCCTGCCACAGCATGGCTTGCCAAGCAGTGCCATGTCCACACCCGGGATCCGAACCAGTGAACCCTGGGCCACCCAATTGAATGTGCGAACTTAACCACTGTGCCACCAGGCAGGCCCTGCCCCTGGGGATTTTGCTGCTAATTCAATTGACAACTGATTGATTTTAGAAATATCTCAAAGATCCCCCTGCACAACTGAGCAAGTTCCTAATGTATTTTAGTCATCCTACTGATAGTATCTTGTTAGATTCATGAAAATAAAAAAGGTTAAAATTAAAACACAACACATTAAAGAATGGTATTGATGTTTTCATTTTTTATTGATTATTCTGTTTATAGTTCTTTAAAAATTCTTCTTGTATTCTAAGGTTGTGTTTTCTAGGGTTGATTTAATAGGAATTTGATTTTGCTTCTCTGTAATGATTATAGGCTCTATGAGATTAGGAACTGTATTTATTTTAGTTATTACTATTTTCCTTGTGCTGGATAAATTCTCTGACACATAGTAGGGGCTCGATAACTATCTATAGAATGAATAAATTATAACAAAAGCTGGAAACATTTATGCCACATGATTCAGACTAAAACTATTGAATTCACTTTCTTAGAGGGGAGGTGTGGATCCAGATATGTGTGAGGCTTGGTTCCTAATCTGACAGTTTTCGCATGTAGTGGAGGAGATTGACATATACAAGATTACTATAATACAAGGCAGCCAGTACTCAATAAAATGTAGCTAAAATTATTAAACGCAAGTTCTAATATCTCTTTACTAGCACTGTAAATTTAGGAAATTTATTTCACCTCTTGAACACAGTTTTATTATCTGAAAAATGTAAATACCTGTCTATATAGCATGAGTAATAAATAAGATGATGAAGATAAAATCTCTAGGATAATGCTTAGCCCAGAGTAGACAATCAAGGCAATTTTGATATATATATATCAACAACAAAATAATTTATTCAACAAATATATTTTAAAAATCTACTAGGGACAGGATACTGATAACTATCTCAAATATCAAAAGGGAAAAAAAAGCATGGCTTCTGCAATTGAGCACCTCCCATCTCTATGCAGTTATAAATAGTCCATGCTGTAAATGCCTTTCATTCAGTCATTACATATAAATTGAACACCTCCTCTGAGCAAAGCTCTTAGTCTGGGGCTGGAAACAGTATGAAAATATAGTCAACTGTGTGTGTGCCAGAGAAAGAACATTCCAGGAAGATGAGGAGCCAGCACTTGCAAAAGCGCTGAGTCAGGAAGCATAGCATGAAGGAGGAAGTGAAAGATCTGAGTGGCCATGGTGTTGGAAGTAAGAAAGAGTGATGTGAGATGAGGTGGTACAGTTAGGCCAATTTATACAGATAATTTCAGTAATTTGCATATCTATCTCAAGAATAATAAGTTACTATCAAATAGTTTTAAGTAAGATTGGGGAGATATGCACAATGTATGCCATGCTAAATATTTTCTTTAAAAATTATTCATTTGAGGGGCTGGCCCGGTGGCACAGCAGTTAAGCACACATGTTCTGCTTCAGAGGCCTGGGGTTCCCTGGCTCCGATCCTAGATGCAGACATGGCACCACTGGGCGAGCCATCCTATGGTAAGCATTCCACATATAAAGTAGAGGAAGATGGGCACAGATGTTAGCTCAGGGCCTGTCTTCCTCAGCAAAAAGAGGAGGATTGGTGGCAGAAGTTAGCTCAGGGCTAATCTTCCTCAAAAAAAAAAAAAATTATTCATTTGAGAATTTCAATATCAGCTCCAACGTGGAAAGGACTTGAAGGTTATCAATCCTAGCCTTACCACGAAAAAAAAAAGCTGAAAAATTTGAAAATCAGTGACTACTTTTGGGACCATTAGAGGATTAAAGTTTCAGGGCAAGGAAATATACTGAAATCTGGAGAGACAGGTGAATATAGAGAATTAAAGCTGATAGCTGCATGTGAGGAGCAGAAGCCACTGGAGCCATAAATTAATAGGAAAAGTTAGTAGTAATTGTGAGGAATTGCTGAAGGCTGAGTGTGGACTACAGTGAGAGTGAGAAATTCCTAGGGACCACAGTATTAGGGGTGCTCACACTTTTATGGGCTTTATTTCCAGGAACTCCACCATGGTCTCAAGGCAGAGTCAAGAAAAATTCCTTCAGGGCTTTGGCAGGTGAGGGGAAAATTCTCAATTTACAAATATCCCCAGAGCGTTTTCCATAACAAAGGCATACTCTTCAAGGGAGAGATTTTATCAAAGCCTGAGTTTACTGAGAGGAAGGAGATTTACACAACTCTAACAACATCTAGCTTTCCTTTATCACCTAAAGGGAAAGGGGAGAGCTAAAAAGCACTCCTGAATTTTATAGTCCATGGACAAAGGTCAACTAAATGACCGGTATTTAATCATAAGATCATAGAACGCTTCCACTCTACCATACTTTACCACCAAATAAACAGTGGATATCAGCTGAAAGAACTGCAAAGTACAGACTTTATTTAAGCAACAGTTCTCAGGGAAACCTAAGGACAACAGAAGAGACGAAACAAGAACAATAGAAAAATTGGAAGTCTCAGGCAACTATACTTCCAGCAAACATTAAACAAAGCAAAACTCATAGCCAGATTAACATAAAACCTCACACCTCAGGCCTTTTACCCCAGTTCCTCTTACACAATACATCATGCCTGTTTTTCAACAATAATAACAAAAATATTCAAAGCCTGAAAAAAGGCAAGAAAAAAACAATCTGAAAAGGCAAAGCAAGAATCAGATGCAAACTCAAATATGATTCTAATGGAAAAAGTAGACAACTTACAAAAAAGTCTGTGTAATATAAATAGAGAAATGGAAACTATGATAAAATCGAAAGGAAATGCTAGAAATCAAAACCAGTGAAACAGAAATGAATTAAGCCTTTGATGGGCTCCTCTTAGACTGGAAACGGCTGAAGAAAGACTCAATAACCTGGAAGATATGTCAATAGAAACTTCCCAAACTAAAATTAAATGAGAAATAAGAATGAACACAAAACAAAAGGAACAGAATATCCAAGAACTGTGGGGAAGTTTAAAGCGGTGTAACATCCACAATAGAAATACTCAAAGGAGAAGAAAAAGCTACAAAAGCAAAATAAATATTTGAAGTAATAAGCGTTAAGAATTTTCCAAAATTGCAAAGATGCACAAAACCATATGTCTAGAAATACCAGAGAACACCAACCAGTATATATACTGAAAAAATTATACTTAGTCATATCATATTTAAATTGCAGAAAAGTAAAGACAAAGAGAAACAAGCCTTACTTACAGAGGAATAAGACAAGAATTACATCAGACTTCTTATCAGACCACGGAAGCAAGAAGAGTAGAGTAAAATATTTAGTGTTGAAAGAAAAAAACCTTACAATCCTATACCCATTGACATTATCCTTAAAAAGTGAAGAAGAAATAACTTATCTGAAAACCAAACCAAAAGACCCAAAGTATTCATTACTAGAAGGACTGCCCCATAAGAAATGCTAAAAGAAGTTTTTCAGGAGAATAAACATCATGTGGATAGAAAATTTATCTACATAAAGAAAGGAAGAGATTCAGAAAGAGAATAAATAAAGGTAAAATTAAATCTTTTAATTTTATTATTCTTAAATAACCTAATAGATAAGTGTTTATAGTAATAATAGTAGCAATGCTTTGGTTAGACCTTAGGATAAGTGAAATAAATGACAACAATGTTGTAAGGAATAAGAGGGAGAAATTGGGAATACCCTTTATAAGCTGCCTGCATTACCTATAATGTGGTATAGTGTTATTTAAAAGTGGGCCTAGATTAGTTATAAATGTATATTGAAAATTCTAGGGCAATCACTAAACCAAATTTGTAAAGAACTATAATTTATACGTTAAGAGAGAAATTGGAATCATACAAAACTCAGTTAAAACCACAGGAGGTGGCCCAGTCCTATGGCTGAGTGGTTAGAGTTCTGCATGCTCTGCTTTTGCAGTCTGGGTTCATGGGTTTGGATCCCAGGAGCAGACCTCCTCCACTCACTAGCCATGCTGTGGGAGTGTCCCACATACAAAATCGTAGAGGAGGATTGGCACAGATGTTATCTCAGGACTAATCTTCCTCAAGCAAAAAAATAGGAAGATTGGCAATGGATGTTACTTGAGGGTGAATCTTCCTCAGCAAAAAAAAAAAAGGAGGCAGAAAAAGATTTAAAAAAATCAAATAATAAGTGTAAAAAGTAGAAAAACATACACTTATGATAGATATTAATCCAATGATATCAATAATTACTTTAAATGTCTAAATATATGAATTAAAAAACAGACTGAGAGAATAGGGAAAAGAAACAAACCAACTATATGACATCTATAAGAAGCCCATTTTAAATATAAAGAAACAAATATATTCAAAGTAAAAGTATGGAGAAGGATAAACCATACTAACACCAATAAAACAAAACTGGAGTGATGACTGTTAATTTCAGACAACGCACACTTCTAACAAGGAAATATATCAGGATAAAGAGGGACATTACATAATGATAAAAGGGCCAGTGCTCCAAGAAGACATAGCAATCCTTAAAGTGTGTGCACTAACAACAGAACATTAAAGCATATGAGGCAAAAACTGATAGAACTGCACGGAGAAATGGGCAGATGGATTAAAGTATACATCAAATCTACAATATAAATAAAAATCATATGATCATACAAACTAATGTAAAAAAATTAGACAAATCCAACACCCATTTATAATAAAAACTTTCAGTAAACTTGAAATCGAAGGGAACTTCTTCAACTTGCTGAAGAACATCTACAAAAACCCTACAGTTAGCAGCATGCTAAAAGGTGGGAAACTGAGCGCTTTCCCCTTAAGCTCAAGGCAAGGATGTCACCTCTTATCACTCCTATTAATCATGACAATCAAAGACCAAGCTAGCTCAGTAAAAGGAAAACAGAAAATAAAGCAGCAGATAAATTGGGAAAGAAGAAATAAACTATCTTTGTTTGCAGATGACATGATTGTCTATGTTGAAAATTCCCCCCCCAAATTACCCCAAACTACTGGAACTTATAAGCAATCAGAGCAAGGGTGCAAGATTAATGTAGAAAAGCCAATTGCTTTCATATATACCAGCAATGAACAATTGGAATTTGAAATTAGAAACAAAATACTATTTACATTAACACAGAAAACAATGAAATACTGAAATATAAATCTTACAAAAACGTACAGGGTTTACAGGCAGAAATTCATAAACTCTGATTAAAAAAAGATCAAAATAAATGGAGAGATATTCTGTGTTCACAAATTGGAAGACTCAATATTTTTAAAATGTCAATTCTACCCAACTTGACGTATAGATTCATTATAATTGCAATCAAAATACCAGCAAATTATTGTGAAGCTAACAAACATTCTAAAATTTATATGGAAAGACAAGACCTAGAATTAACAATGTGCTACTGAAAAAGGACAAAACTGGAGAAATAAACAATTTGATTAAAAATGGCCAAAAGATCTGAATAGCCACTTAACCAAAGAACTTACAGAAATGGAAAATAAGCACAATAAAAGATGTGGATGCGTAACATAATTTTCATTTGGGAATTGCAAATTAAAATGACAATGAGATACAACTACACATGTCCTAGAAAAGCAAAAAAAAAGAAAAGAAAAGAAAAACCAAATGTTGGTGAGTGTGCAACAGAAACCCTGTTTGCGGTAATACGAAATGGTGAAGCCAGTTTGGGAGATAATTTGTAGTTTACTACAGAGCTAAACATAGTCTTACCATAAGATATAGCAACCACCCTGCTAGATATTTTCCCCGTTAATCTGGAAATGTATGTTCACACAAAAACCTGCATATGAATATTTATAGCAGCTTTATTTATAATCAGCAAAACCAGGAAGCAACTGTGATGCCTTTCAATAGGAGAACGGATAACAAGTTGGGATACCTTCATACGCTGGAATACTAGGGAGTGATAAAAAGTTATAAAAAGAAATTTGCTATTCAAACTGGACATAGAGGAATCTTTAATGCATGTGGATAAATGAGAAAATTCAGTCTGAAAAGACTAGATACTGTATTCCAATTATATGACAATCTGAAAAAGGCAAAGCCATAGAAATATATTACAAAGATCAGTGGTTGCCAGGATTTGGGGAAGGGGAGAGGAAGGGAGAGTTGAATAGGTGACACACGGGAAATTTTTAGGGCAGTGAAACTATTCTATGTGATACTGGAATGATGGATACGTCACACTGTGCTTTTGCCGAAACCTTTAGAATTTACAACAGTAAAAATGAACCTTAATGTACGCAAAATTTAAAAAGTCATTTAGGAGTTTGGGGCATCCCATAAAGGAACACAGACTGTGACAAGGGTATCTAAGTACATTGTAAATATATGAAACAATCTCACTGAAGGGGCTATGGGGAAAAGTGCTGAACTAAGTACCTTTGGAAATGAGTGAAATCTGTAAGACTCAAGGCATAAAGAACAGCATCTGGTCCATAAGCTTGTTTTCCATGGGGTATGCCTTCCCAATTCTGATACCTCTATACATGTATACTGGAACTGAACAATTAATTAAATGGACGGCTGATTGTCGGGGCAAGTTTTCTCACTGTTAGAGTTTGAATTTACAGATAAGCAAGGGGAAGAAGCTAGAATGATCCATTTGGTATGAATTAGCATTGAAGAAATCAGTATTAACTCACATTTAATATAATATACAGAGGTTTACATATACACGTATTTATAGATGTGTGCATATACAGATTGTAATACGTATCCACATCATCTCTTTTTCAGTCAGCTGAGAAGACCTAAAAGCAGCCACACCCATTAGCAACAAGCACAGCTAGTGTCCAGATCTCGCTTTCCAGTCCCATTCTCCAATAAAATGAACCAGGGATCCTCAGAAAAATGTCTCATTCTAGGAGTGAGGCAAGATATATATTAGATAAGCCTGGAGCATCTTGTAGAATAAAAAAGTAAGAAAGTGCTCAAAAAAAAAACGGGTTAATGGGTCCATGCCAAAAGGACACAGGAGTCAAATTAAGGAGCTCTTAGTAGCCAAACCTGAGATAATTTGAGCAAAAAATAAACAAATTTGTATTGTATTATAACCCAAATAATAAAGTAAATACCCATCGGTCCATATTGATATACAAGAATTATTGAATACATAAATAAGTGAGGAAGAAGAGACAAATCTCTTATGCAGAAGAATTCCAAATAATTTTTGGTAAATATTCCACCCTCAAAGGGAGGAAACGTCACTCCCAATTTCTTAAATTTAGGCTGCACACAGTTACTTCCTTCTAATTAGTACAGTATGAAAAGGGGGAGAAAAAAATAAAATAATGACTTTACAGTAGAAAAACTTGACAGACACTTCCTTAGCCAGGTGACAAGGTCAGCATCAACAGCGATAAGTCATGTGATGAGATGCGATGAAAGTGGCACTTCCTCTCTGTGATCTTCTTCCTCAAAACCCATAACTACAGTTTACCCGTGACAAAAACACCAGACAAATTCCAATAAAGGGACCTTCTACAAAGTATCTGGCAAGTACTTCTTAAAACCGTCAAGGCTATCAAAAACAAGAAAAGTCTGAAATGTCACAGCCAAGCGGAGCCTAAAAAGACATGCTAACTTAATGCACTGTGATATCCTGGATGGGATCCTGGAAGAGAACAAAGATATTAGGTAAATATGAAGGAAATTTGAATAGAGGGTCAACTTTAATATGTAATAATGTATCAGTATTGGTTCACTTATTTTAACAAATATACCAGACTAATGCAAGACGTTAAGAATAGGGGAAACTGGTTAAGGAGTATATGGTACTACTTCTGTATTTTGTTCTCAGTTTTTCTGTAAACCTAAAGCTGTTCTAACATAAGATCTATTTAAAAGATATCCATTGGGCTTCTTAGGTCATCCTGACACTCCTTACATTGTGAGATTTCAGAGTTGCCCATAAAGCTCAAATAGGAAAGCCCATTATATTTGCAATTCCTTCTCAATTATGCTGTCCTGACTCCTTTCACTGGTTCGAACCACCTTCCCCGATCCTACTTCTTCTTTACTCTTCATTACTTTTGCATCTAGCAAACATTAAAATGTTTTACTTTCAAGATTTGTAAAATTATTCCTATCATTTTAAAAGCTAGAATCGTTCAGCTTTCCAGATATAAGAGGCCACGACAAAAACAATTAATAACTTAGAAAATAAGGGGAAATGCTGAGAATGGTTCTGACCAACCTTGAATTCCATGTTTTCTTCCCTGCAGATGTAAAGCTCACAGACAGTGTTGGATTCTTGACCTGAAAAATTCATGTTGGCTTCACTCAATAAGCTGAAAGGCAGCAACAGGTAAAGGAAATGAGACATGGGACCTGAGGAGTCAAGAGGCTTAGGCTGTGATCCAGCCTGTGCCACAGCTGAGACTAGGAAATTCCATGAACAATTTTAATCTTTTGGGCCTATTATTTCCATCTTTGTAATTTGAGAGAGTTGATATCAATGTACCCCATGCTTTTCTCCCATATCTAGTAGTCTATGAATTTTATGGATCAACAAATATTAAAAAGTAAAAGAAAGGGGAAAGGAAAGGAGACAGATTAAGAACAAAGAGATTCTATTTTTTTGTTTTTTTACTGATTGCATTATTTACCCACTCCCAACTATTCTTCTCACAGAAGAATGAAACAATTCTGTTTTTAAAACCTCTTAATGATTTAACACTGAATTTATAGTATTGGCCAAGTCATTAAAGTATCTTAAAAAGTCCTGCATGCTCCGGCTCCCGTATCGTTTTATTCTACTAATGCCGTCTCTTGCCCGTCTCCCCTTAATTCCTGCCACACTGGCCTTCCTCCAATACGTGGGGCTCTGTCCTGTTTCAGATTTTACACACATTACCAGAAAACTCTTTTTCCAACTCTCTGCCATACTAATTCCAGTTCACAGTTCAGAATAGTTTTAGATCACTTTCTCTGAAAAGAATTCCCTGACCCTGAATCTAAACTGTCTCACTGTTATACTAGCTCATTGCACCTTTCACTTTTCCTCCAAAGCACTTATCACATTGTAAATTAATATGTATGAGGCAGGTTTAAAATGTGTTTACAGAATCTTTGACACTCCTCCCACTGAGAACTGGGTTCTCTCTTCCCTTCCGTTGAATCCAGGTTGACCTTAGTGATTTACTTGTAACCAATAGACTGGATGTGAAGTGAGGCAAGACAACTTTGAAGTTAGAAAAACCCATAAAATGTAATGCAGATTCTATCTGACTCTCTCTCTCTCTTTTAATTTTTGGTGAGGAAGATTGGCTCCAAGCTAACATCTGTTGTTGCCCATCTTCCTGTTTTATTTTTTTTCTCCCCAAAGCCCCAGTACACAGATCTATATTCTAGTTTCAAGTCCTTCTAGTTATTCTATGTGGGATGCCGCCACAGCATGGCCTGATGAGTGGTGCGTAGGTCCGTGCCCAGGATCTGAACTGCCAAACCCTGGGCCACTGAAGTGGAGCACACAAACTTAACTACTCAGCCACCAGGCTGGCTCCTATCTAACTCTCTTTTGATGTTAGCTCTGGAGAAAGCCAAGCACCATGTAAGGTGTCTGACTACCCTGAGAAAGTCATGCTCCAGAGGCCACCTGTAGGGACTCCAGTCAATAGCTGAGCTGAGTTCCCAGCTGTTAGCCATGGGGATGAGTCATCTTGGAGGTCCAGCCCAGAAGAACCATCTGATGAGGGCATCTCAGCCAACACCTGACAATAACTGCATAAGACACCCCACAAAACAGCTGCTTATTCAACCCTTCCTAACAGTGTGACCCATGAAATAAAATGCTTATATGAAGTTTGGGGGTAACGTATCATTCAGCAATAGTGGTCAAATTAATAGGTATGTAGGTGACTATGTGTTTGATATCTTCTCTTCTATGCTGCGATATACGTGTATAGAGAGACACTGTGCCTATCACTGCTATAGAACCAGTACATAGGAGGATGCACTTAATATGTTAATATTGAAAGAATGATGCTGATAGGTAATAGTTTCACAAAACATTTAAAATAATTTTTATAAAATATCCATATTATATACTCAATATTAATCCTTTTGTGAATATGCTAAAACATTTTCAGAGAGTTTTATTATAGACAATCATTTAGAAACACACACATTTGATTTTCAGAATATATTTAAATTATGTTACTGTGGATTTTATTCTTTCAAATAACCTCAACTACATTCCACCTTCATACATTGCTGGTTGGATTGTACAATGGTGCAGCCCCTTGGAAAACAGCTTAGTAGTTTCTCAAAATTTTGAACTTAATTTAACTTTTTAATTTACCATATGACCCAGCAGTTTTACTGCAAGATATCCAGAGAAATGAAAACATATGTCCACACAGAGACTTGAATATGAATGTTCATAGCAGCATTATTCATAATAGTAAAAAAACAGAAACAACCCAAATGCCTATTAACTTGTGAACAGATAAAATGTGGTGTATCAGTACAATGCAGTGCTATTTGGAAGAAAAAATGGAATGGAGTTCTGATGTATGCTACAGCATGGATGAATTCCAAAACATCATGCTAAGTGAAAGGACCCAGAGACAAAAGACCACATATTGTTTGCTTCCATTTATGTGAAATGCCCGTAAAGAATGAATCTATACAGACAGAAAGTCGTTTCAAGGTTGTCTGCAACTTGGGAAAGAAAAAAGGAGTGATTACAAATAGCAAGAGTATTCCTTTGGGGGGGGGAGTCACAGAAATGTTTTAAATTTGATTGTGATGATGCTTGTACAACTCTGTATTTTCATAAAAAAATCATTGGATTGCAAACATAAAATGAGTGAATTTTATGGTGTGTAAATTATCCCTTAGAGCAAAGAAAATGTCCCATTCCACAGCACCAAACCTTTCTTTCAGCTTTTGAACACGACATTACAGAGGTCAGATACCACCAGTTTTAAAAGAAAGAAGAGTTGTTGCAATTACTTGAGAATTTTCAGAAACATATTTCTGATGTACTTTACCTCATGAAAAAATTTATAAAACTTTTTTTGATGACTATACACAATGATGTAAAACAGCAAGCTAAATACAAGAGGAGCAAGACAAAATGTAATGACTCAACTGAGAAAAATGGAGGCCATTTGTAGCAAATGGAGAGGAAAAGAAACAGGAACATCCACAATATATCAAATGATGCACAAACTACAGGATTGGCCTGAGTTTATTGTCTTATAAACTGTCTTACAACACCTTTCAAAAATCGTGTGGTGAAAAACATATTAGGAAAGTGTGATCCACCAGAGTAGAAAAACAGATACCCGAGTACATCTGGAAACAAGAGAAAATAAAAAATTAGCAAGAGAATGAGGTCTTGTCTTTGTGATAAGTCAGAGATACTGATATGTCTCTCCAAGAACAACTAAAACTTAAAATAAACACATTAACAAATGCAGCTGAATGCAAATGCAAAGTGAATTCCCAATTCTAAAATGTGACTTCCCTATTTAAAACATATTGTGATATTGAACAGCAAGACAAATTTAGAAGACAATAAGAAAATAACCATGATTAGAGATATTTTTATGAATTCTAAGAAACTTAATTCTGAATATATTTTAACTCATGAGTAATTTTATAAGCCTTCTCTAAACACTGCTAAGTTTCACACTCGCAAATTATGACTCAGAAAAAAAGCAGATTCCATGAGCTATTTTTGTTTTATAACACTACAAAATTGGTCACATTTAAAAAGAAATCTCTGCAACTGGAATAATGAAACAATACTTCTTTGAGGAATATCATTAAACGATGATCTCTTATGCATAGTGATCTTTCCATACATGGTGGGATCTTTAAAACTTGAAATTCACTTGGATGGAAATAGGGCTTTTTTTAATCAAACTATATATTCATTTGAAGTTAATGCTTCTTGATGTCTGGATCATCATTAAATCATAAATAATTTTTCAGGCCCAGGATATAAGGATATATTCGTGCATAATTTGGAGTTTTTGAATTACACTAAATGGACTCACATCATTTTAATTTTCTAGAAATTGCTGAATAACTCTTCCTTCAATATCGGTTTTTACTTCTTGTTTCTGTCACACGGCTTGTTTGAGGACAACCACACACTTCCTGCTTCTAAACTACTTTCTAATATGTGTTAGAGCTAAACAGAATATCAGAATAACAGAAGTAGAAAGTAAGCTTATTTAATAATTATATGTAACAACATATGGCATGAACTCAAGAGGGTCTGTACTGAAGGTTTCAGAGTAGTCACTCTCCTTGCAAATGCAATAAAATGCATAGGATTTAGCCCAATATTCAAAAATTTTGTTTTGATTTATTGCTATAATTAATCCATGTTTTTATAGGTTGAGTTTGAGTACTTGCTAAACAAAATGTTACTTTATCAATGCCATAAAATTTTCAAAGTTGTAATGAATTTTCCATTCAACCTTTCAGAAATTTTTTTTCAATCAAATTGAATATGTGAAAATGTACTGTAATTCTAATTATTTGCAAATGCTGGCCCAGTATCTATATTTTCATCTATTATATTCCCTTCTACTATACTATATTTTACTATATACTATATTCCCTTCTACTATACTATAATTTGCCTTCTACTCTGTAATTTCCCCAGTTTGTTTATTCTTTTCCTCTTAAACACAATTTTCTGAAGTCAAGACAGTGATCAAATAAGGACATGAATATCAAATGACTGGAAGGATTATTCCCTTCCTCCTACTCATGTAGCTCATGTTGACTGTCATTTAGAGTGGCCTCGTTTATCTCCATAGATTTTAGTGTTTGTGTGCTGAGGCTTGAATTGTCTTCCTAGCACTTCAGAAGTCTTTTCTTCCTCTATAAGAACAGGGAAAAATAATTCTCAACCAATACCTCAGAAATCTTGTTAGAACATGGGGAAAATATGAACCATAGCCCCTGACTGAGAATTGCCACTGTGGGATTTTGTGACCAGTAACACTCATGGTGTCAACAAGAGAGGAAGAATGTGGCTCTCTGCTAATTCATGTAAAACAACTACAGTAAAAAATATACATCAATGAATCAATTCATCTTTTAATCAGTTTGACCATCCACCAACCAACTTCCTCAGGTGTCCTCTTAAAGACCAAGGATTAGACTATTTCATACCATCTAGTCTAAACAAAGGGGATAATTTTGAAAGATGGTAAAATTAAAATATGAGTCCACAAGTCAGATCATAAAAAAAAATTCTCAACTAAACTTCTCATTTGGGCTCTCTAACTTTTAAATTATTTTAGACATCCTTTAATTTAGAGAAAAACACAGAAATATTTTAAGAGCATCCTATTTCTTTTGTTGTAAAGAGATAGTCTAGAAAACTTCCTGAAACATCAACTTTGCACACCTATTGAGAAAACAAATCCAGATTTTCAAAATAACTACCATCAAGTAACATTTTATTTTCCTCTTCTCATTAATGAACCTAAAGTTATTATAGAAATGAGAGGATCTTGCATAATTTGTGCTCAAATTTTTGCGATCCAGATTGTCAGAGAGCTCTTACTTACCATGGAAACCAAGGGATCTACCTTAACCCCAGGAGGTGGAAATTAGATGTATTAAGTTACACGCTCCACAGCATAGAGCATTATATAGTTTACAAGAAATAACTGTATGTGGTAGAAATACAGGCAAAATTAGCTTTTTTCTCTGTCTTCTCAAAATCTGTATAATGTGTTATTGTCTGCAAATAAATGCTCAGAACTAGCTGATTGATATTAATAAGGGAACATTTTAAATGAGAACTTACATGCAAGTTGAGGCCCAACATTTGTTCTCTCTAGTTTTTACGCATCACATAACAAATGACAGTTCTTTAATTGAAGTTAGAAAGAAGAAAAAGACAGTTCAGAAAAGAAATGCTGTAGAATTTGATTCTCTTAGGTCCATTTGTATTCATTTGCTACAGAGGATTTGGAAAGCTGTAAGTGACAATATCAGTCTGAAAAAATTTAAATGCTTGAAGTTCCTGCGGCAGAGATTGTAATGTGTTCACCAAAACCTAATTAGTTTTCCTATCATATACTCTGCTAGGCCATATTTTACAATTTCCCTTGCACTTAAATGAGGTAATTTCCTGAGTCCTGGCCAATAAAATGTAAGAATAGTTATCTATGTCTATTTCAGGCCAAGTGATCAATATAGGAGTGTTCTTTTTCCAGTCTTTCTCCCTATCTTCTAGGAGAATCGAGAGGACACTGAGGACCTAAAGAATGACATCACAAAAGAGGATGAGGCTGAGATGTCAGGCTGCCCAGCTAGAACACCTGTATTGCACCATGACATAAATGAATAATAAGCTCTTATTTTCTTAAGCCATTGATAAATCAAGATATAACCACAGCAGCCAGTGATGAATAAACTAATAGAGAAATTAGTTGTTTAGAGTGGGGTGCTGCAATAAAAAACCACAAAGTGGTTGACATTGGCTTAGCAATTGGACTTGTAGCAATGAGGTTGCAGGCTGGAAAGCTAGAGATCCATATTATAAAATGCAAAATATGTAGTAAAATGTCATCTACAATCACCTGGCAGAACGTGTGACTGTGAAGCAAATGGTCCAGGAAAGTGGAAGGAAAGAGTAAGTGTTTTTGTGCATTTTTGACACTATTGACAGTCATCCACAAGGTACTACAACAAAGAAATGAGCTCAGACACAAAGGTTTCAAGACAAGATTAAAGAGAACATAGACAGGCTAGAGAGCAAGAAATTTTAAAAGATAGAATATTATTCTAACACTCACCTAGTCATACTAACATTCTCCTTCTGCTGCACAATTACTTAAATGTTTCTATTTACACAACACCCTTTTCCCTGGCAATATTAGAATTACATATGGCTTTTTTTAGTTATATAATAAATAACAGGATCTGGCACACAGTAGCTCCTTAACTAGAGAGCAAGAACATTGTTTGCATTATTTTCTCAAGTGTTTCTCAAGTGTTGCCAAGCACACAGAAGTGTCCAGAATATTATGGGCACTCAGAAAGTTATTTGTTGACTGTATCTACATATTTAATGTATTACATTAAAACAGATTAATTAAGGAGAAATGAAAGCTTCTTTCTATTCCGATAGTCTCATGTGCACACAAATCTAAAAGAGAACAAAAAGGTCTTCCACACAAATATGTCATGGGAATGTGAAGGAGTCATACATGTTTACAGAGTGTCATATATGTATAGTTTCATGTATGTGCAAAATCACTACTGCGCAAATTCATGCTACTGTCCTTTAGCCAAAGATCATTAGGAACAAATATGTAGGCAAATGAGGCTGAGTTTATCAACTCTCTGCAACAAGGAAGACAGCTCACCACAGGGAAATAAAGGGGCATCTCAGTGAGAGGGTATTAGGAGGAATTATACAATTTGGGCTTCCATTAAGTGATTTTGGAGAGGGTTCAGGGAGGCAATGTTTTGGTCTGCATTGAATGCTGTTGGAAAGCAAGGGTAATTGTGTAATTGAGATCTTACAATGTTTTATGTAAATGGTGGAAGAAATGGAGCAGGTCTAAAGCTATAATTGATAAAGAAGCATCAGTAACTCATGTTACAGTGAAAAGGGGAATGCTTGGTCCTTTTTGCGGTTTGGACAGAGTTCTGATTTTTGTCTATGCTGAGACATGATTAAAGACTGTACTTGTTTTGGTGTACCTTCGTCATGATTTAGAGTGACTGTATCTGACATTGGTGATCTCTGAAATCATTTATGTCCAACAGGAGAAAACCATGGCTGACCTCTTAAAGCTATGGCTTACCTGTCAGAGACTGCTGCTTCCTCTCTCAGTCACGTGTTTGCAAATGAGAAATGATGATTCGTTGGGTAAACCACAAGTATAAGAATCATAAAAATCATTGTCATTTTCAAAAAGATGGGAAAATATTCATTTGTTTTGGTCAGGAGAAGAGATAGGGATTCTAATACCATAAATTTAAAATCTCAATACAGTCCAGCTTATCTTTTTCTCAAGTTATCTCCATCTCAGAAATGAACGAGAAAATATGAAGTTATAAAATGGACTTCGGCTACTGCCAGTCTTTTTTCATCCAAAACAATTCTGTATGTATAGAACAATTTTTTTCTTTTACAGTAAGTTAACAAAGCCAGTGGAAATTCCCAGAGGAAAAATATATTTGTCTTTCCTATCTTTTCAGTATGAAATTTCATACTAATCAATGTAATTTTTGGAACAAAGTAACACTGTAACAAAGAGTATAATATAACTAAGCATACGTGGGTTCACTTTCCTTACAATTTAAAACAGTGCTCCAAACTTAAAAAAAAAAAAAGGATTCACAAATGTGGTCTCCTATGCATGAAGATAGATATATTTAAAATAAGCAAGGCAAAATTTCATTAAAAACCTAATACATATAAAGCAGAGTTTTCAAATCAATGGTGCATTTCATTTTTGAGTCAGTGTCAAAAATGAAGGGATAATTCCTTAGTGACTTTTTGAAGAATTAGACAATTTCTCTTCTGAATTGTACACTGAAATGCACCAGGGGAAGACTATTAAAGCATAATACACATTTGTGCCACGGAGGCCGAGAATGAGATCCAATTTTAGATCAGGATACATGATCTAAAATTTCCCTGGGTATCCTAAAACTACAAAAGTAATTTGGCCTCTGAAACCACATATAGATAAAATAGATAAAAGGCTCCCTCCCATTTACACTTTGATAACAGATATCACCACATTATTGAACCTACATTTTGTAACTCAATCGTACAGAGGAACCTCATGCCTTAAAAGCAATTTTTATAGGGTCAGGGTCAGTTCGGGGGAGAATCATTATGAAGGAGTGAATTCTGATACCTGAGTAGTAAAACATGTGGTTACAGGGCGCTATGCTCCTTGGTCTCCTTCCTCTAAATGGCAAGCAAAAATAAACATAAAGTATCTCTCTTGTTTTACTTTTGTCTGAAAAAGTGATTAATTCTCTCTCTTTTTTATCAATACTGATCTGGTAAAATCTTTATTTTTCTCATAGTTTTTTTAATAGAACTTGTAGAGACCATTCGAGCATGTACATAGAGTGCCCTTTTATTTATCCATACACTTGACATTTGGTAATTTCCCTTCCCTGAATTACCGAGAGGAAAATACAGTACTGGAATCTGCAGCATTGAGAACTTTCTAGTACATTTAAATCTGAGTCTTTTGTGCCTAATTATTGAATTTTTAATAAACTTGTAGATGATGTCCCTAGGTAAAAATTACAATTTAAGACAAACAGCATATTTATTTAAAAAACATTTTGTTGATTTATATGGTGTCTTAAGTCAAGTTTATGTTTAACTTGTTGGGAGTGATCTAAAGTAAGTGTTAAATCTAAAACATCAGTTCACCAACAGTTTTATTTTTGGAAAGGCAAAATCTTGATTGTTAAGGTTTGCACGTATTAGAAATCCTGCTTAATTTTCTTCCCTGCTGAAAGTGAGATCATATTAAATAAGTCATTGTAGCAAATTGTAGCTCGTATGAGTCTTTTGAGGAACTATAGAAGAGCTAAGAGCACGTAAATTTGACTGAAGATTAAATTTGCTTTAAGAGATTGTCCTCCCTTCTTTCTGAGTAAGTTACAAACAGTCAGATATCTATGTGGAGTAGCAAGGGAAGTAAGCCGTTTGAAAGAGATTTTGACACCAAGTTTCTTAAGACCCTGACAAGCCAGAGGTTGT
Source organism: Equus quagga (assembly GCF_021613505.1). Classification (NCBI taxonomy): domain Eukaryota; kingdom Metazoa; phylum Chordata; class Mammalia; order Perissodactyla; family Equidae; genus Equus; species Equus quagga. The sequence continues at coordinate 139,377,925 of NC_060268.1, forward strand.
ATAAATTAATTTATACCCAATTTAAGAAGACATGAACATAAAAGGACACTAAACTAAGCATTATGGTATGACAGTCATAGCCCAGCATCCTGGTGATACCTTAACCAAAATAAATAGGCTCATGACAGCTAAAGTCACCATGTACATGCAAACTGACAAAGAAAGAAAAACTTTAAACAGAAATGTTAGTTTTGATTTTGAAACCAGTGATTTTTAACTCAGTAAAAAATAAAACTTTCAACTAGAAACAATGACTTTATTGAGGTTATTATTAAAGTTAACTAATTTGCTACATATCTAGAATACGGATTTAAAAGTGTGTAGATTGAATAGAAACGGAAGTCTTGTGCCTAGATAAGTCCACTCATCATAAGTGGAAATTCCAAAGTACTTTTATACTTTTCATTCTTTTTCAACTAATTATGGTATCTTATCTTGACAATGGGGTAAAACTCCTAATCTCTGACAGTTAATCTTTTTTCCTGATGATTATGTTTCTTTTGATTATTTACAAAACTCTTGATAAAAAGAGAGCTATAGTAGTTGAAATTATGGTCTTAAGAAGGAAGTCAGGTCTGGTTAACTGAGCAGCTATGAGGCGACTTACTCTACAGGCAAATGTTAACTTGACAAATGTTAACTTGAGTTTTGAAGTCATAGGATGGAAATGTTTCCCTTTGAATTATAACAATGAAAGATCACAGTTCACTAGGAATATGGATCATTAACACCCCGAGGACTTGAATTTATTTGCAAGCAAGAAAATTTTGCCAGAAGGGTCCCCTAGAATAGATCAAAAAGATTTTGCCTATCTTCAGTTTTCATTAGCCTACGAGTGTAAGAATATTTAACTAGTGATCTCATAGAAGGACTAAAAGTTAAAGTGAAGCTTATAGTCTTACTAAAAGTTATTTTGTATTTAATTGCATATCTCAGGTTAGAATTTTGGAAACTGCTTTTTTGCTCACTTGATTATCAAATTGAATGAAGTTGAAGTTCATGCTGGAATGACAAAATTTAATAATTTCTAATAGCACATTTTCCCTAAGAAAAGGTCCTGCATCCCTGGAGTTCAAAATTGAGACAATTATCAAAAAATCTGGAACGAAGATAGGCTCATAGACAAAGTTCTCTCTACATTATGCTAATTCCTTATGAATCCATCAACAAAATTTAAACATCTACATTATTCTTTTAGGTTTCCTGGAAAATAAAATTTTCTCATGTGACAGCTACATATTGAGCAGACTTAAATCATAGGCCCTGAGAATACGGGATATATGGAAATTGTATAGCTAGGGTAAGGTTGAATTTTAAAGTATTGAATACAAAATAAGTTTCTGTGTATAGATGTCTCAAATTGGCTATTTTCACTGGCAGTTTTCTTAGGAAATTTAGTAAGTAATTTTGGGCCACAGGAAAAGGGTTTCATGGCAGAGTACATGGTGGTCCCAGGTTTTGCTTTGGCTCTTTCCTCATATTCTCTTCCCAAATGTTTCTCATCCTTTCCATCATAGAGTGTCCTCAGATGCTCACAAATCTTCCCTTCTTGTACTGAAGATAAGATTATCTCACCTGCAATTGATAGCCGAGTCTATGGGCCTCAGATAGCCCCTCTAGCACTTATTATTTTCCAACTAAAATTTTCTCCCACTGATTTCTAATGGCAGGTATTACTATAGTAATTATATTAATTGCTCTTTGATGTTCTTTATTATATTAATAATTTGTTAATATTATAGCATATTTTCATTTCTTGGATGAGCCCTTTATGATCATGGTCTATTTTTAATTAAAAAAATTATAAGCTTAAATATTTTATAAGAACGTGCACACATATAACGTATTCTACAGTGCAGAATTTTTTTCTTTTGTACTTGGCTTTCCTCTTCCCATGTCTTCCTTCCAAGTTCAACAAAGTTAAAGAAAATCTAGTATGTGTTCTTCCATATATTTATTTAAACACTTTTTTTTTCATATGCATATCTGTGAGGCTGTGCGTGACATGTATCTTGATCACTGTAAACATTGGAAAAACTGAAGTTTTAACATCTGATGAAGCTTCGTTGCATTCTTTTTAGTGAATGCATAACATAGCCTTATTCGAATCTTGGGAATGACTACATAATATTCCCTAGCACATGACAGAGCCCTTTTTCATATTTCCTATGGTGTGGTTGTACCACAGCTTATCCAACCGTGTCACCTAGTGGTGTTTATTGTTTTCCTTGATGATCAGTGCTGCCATAGGCTTCAATTTCACAGTCTCTATATTCTCCCCATATTGAGACCTAAGAGCATGGGCTTGAGAACCAGATTTCCAAGTTTACATTCTAGTTTTTTTACTTTCCAGCTTTTGTGACTTTGGGTAAATTACCTAATCTCTCTGACCTGAATTTCCTAAAATAGAGGCTTGATAAATACGTGCAATTTAGGACCCTTTGAAAATGCTGCTGCCAGGAAATCTAGACTATCCTGCTGGAGCTGCATCACAGAGGAGGCTCGTGGCTCATGGCTTTAGCTAATCAAACACATGAATGAAGTATTCTTGGACTATCAAGTAGCAGGCAGCTTCCTGAAGATGGCAGCTGAATGAGTAACACCAGGCCATCAGGCCTCTAGAAGAAATGTCCAACTGATCCCGGTCTAAATTACAGAACCCTAAGCACATCAATCTTTCTTTTGATTAGTGTATCTTTTTCAATCCCTTTACTTATAATTTATATGTGTCTTTATATTTAAAGTGAGTTTCATAAACAACAAAAGGTGAATCTTGCTTCTTGTCTCTGTTTTTCATTTATTTAAACCATTGACCTTTTTTTGGTGAGGAAGATTGACCCTGAGCTAACACCTGTTGGCAATCTTCCTCTTTTTGCTTGAGAAAGAGTTGCCTTGAGCTAGCATTTGTGCCCATCTTCCTCTATTTTGTATGTGGGATGCTGCCACAACACAGTTTGATGATCAGTGTAGGTCCGCGCCTGGGACCCAAACCTGCAAACCCAGACCACTGAAGTGGAGCGTGCTAAACTTAACCACTCCGCCAATGGGCCGACCGCTTAAACCATTGACTTTTAAGGTGATTGTCAATATATTTGGATTAATATCTACCAAATTTGCTACTGTTTTCTATTTATTGCCTGTGTTCTCTGTTTCCATTTTTGAATTCCACTCTTTTTCTGCCTTCAATGGGTTTAATTAAGCATTTTTTATGATTCTATTTTCTCTCTTTCTGTAGCATATCAATTGAACCTTTAAAAAAATTTTTTAGTGGTTGCCTTAGAGTTTTCAATATATATTTGTAACTAATCTTGTTCCGCTTTTAAGTAACAGTATACAGTTTCAGGGGTAGTGCACATACCTCATAACAAAGTATGTTCTTCCCTCCCATCCCTTCCATCACTGCTGTCCTTCGTTTCCCTTATCCATAAGCTACAATCACCAAATGCATTGTTGCTATTATTTTGAATAAGCCATTTTATTAGATAATTAAGGATAAAAAATATGAAAGTTTTTATTTTACCTTCACATATTCCTGCTTTAACACCTTCCTTTCTTTATGTAGATCCAAATTTCTGACTTATATTGTTTTTCTTCTTTCTGAAGAACTTCCTTTTTAACATTTCTGCAAGTCAGGTCTACTGGTGAAAAATTCCTTCAAATTTTATTTGTCTGAGAACTTATTTGTCTTTTACTTTGGAAGGATCATTTCACTGGATACAGTATTATAGGTTAGTGGGTTTTTTTTCTTTCAACACTTTATACTTGTTTGGCTCTACTCTCTTCCTACTTGTCTGCTTTCTGAGGAGAAGTCTAATTCTTATTCCTGATCCTCTATAGGTAAGGTAATGTTTTTCTCTGGCTTCTTTTAAGATTTTTTTTTGGTTTTGTGTTTCTGCAAGTTGAATATAATGCACCTGGTGTAGATTTTTAAAATATTTATCCTCTTGGTATTCTTTGAGCTTCCTGGATGTGTGGTTTGGTGTCTTACATTCATCTTTGCAAATTCTCAGTCATTATTGCTTCAAATATTTCATCTTTTCCTTTCTCTCTTTCTTCTCCTTCCAGTATTACTATTATACATATATTTGAAGATGTTTAGTATGTTTTAGAATGTGTCCCAGTGCGGATCCAATACAAATAAGGGAACCAGTCCAAGTCTTATTAAGCAATCTTTGGATATATTCGAAAACGTTAGTAGTTATGGGCTAACTCTTGGAACATCAAATATTACTAATAATCATATATTTCTTGGAATTTTTTAAATATTGGGTTGCTCATGGGAATTAAAAGTTTTCTTTATAATGTGTGTTTGCTATATTCCATTTCAATGTGTCTTATAAAGCTAGAATGACATGACAAATGACAGAATTTGGTAACTTTGCATTCCCTATTTATTTCTCAGTTACTGTCTCAATTTTGGTATATTTAAGGTCAGATATCTGAATTGAAATTATTAATGAGAAATTAATCCTCTCCACTTATTACATTCTCTAAATATATTTCTAGAATTGTTCCAAATCTCACATGTATTAATAGACTTAACAGAAACTTCATTTTAATTGTTTCTCCTCATTTTGTTCTACCAAGCCTTAATCTCAGTGTGCTCTTAGATGCATTCCTGTAATTTAGAAGCCATCAGAGCACCATTGTTAGCGAGAAGAGTACATTTAACAATAGCATCTGTCTCTCTGAACATCCATTTTGTTAACAGGCTTAACTGAAAGCTAATCATCATTAGTGTGATCATTTTATTTCAGAAACCCCTAACCTCCCTACTGAACTACTGTATTAGTAATTACAAATTGTTAAGAGTAATGGCAAAAGAAGTAGGCTTATTATGAACTAACTCTTAAAAAAGTCTAAATCACTGGGACACATCCTTCAATAAGAATAGATACAAAACCTCTTAGTAGTAGGCATAGAGTAGATAATGATAGACACATCACCACATGCAAGAAAAATAGTGCTTTAGAAATAATATTTTGTTTGAATAACTCCTTTTAAATGATTCATTCTATCCCTCTAAAACTCATATAATTTGTTTCTTTTCCTTTATTCACTTTCTCCAATCATTTATTAAACATAATGTGGATACAGTCACACAGCTAAGTAGCAGAACCTTAATTGATCGTAAGTAGGATGATCTCAAACACTGTGCCCTTAACAACTAGGCTAAGCTAAAATATAATTTCAAGCATTCATTGATCTATTTCTTGGTTTGTATATATTTTCTTAGTTTAGTTAATTTTAGTTGCTATTTTAATACATTTATTAAAGCATATGTGCCCATTCTTGAAAATCAAATACTGTAAAATAATTAAATACCAAAAAGTTTATAATGAAAAGCAACAACCCTTTGCCCCACTCTACTTGATCCTCAATACCACATCTCAGAATGCTCCACTTAGTTCTTTGAATGTATATTCTGGTATCTGCTTCTGCCATTATATTTTATTCTATGAAGATCTAACACTATCCATGAACAAACAACAATAGTGTAGATTTTATTCATTTACATATTTTCCCTATGACTGCTCTTACCCCTCCACCAAAATATTACTATTTTAGTTCCTCCCTTTTATAACTAATTTACATAAAGCATTTATTTTGTTCTAAAAATTATAAACTAAATGTCTTCATTATGCATTTGTAAGTTTGGGCCAGTAATGATCCTAACTCTCAGGCAATACTTCTACTTCCCCAAATCTGTCGTAGATAGATATCCTTTCAAGTTTAGTGCATACCTTATCTATCAAAATTGAAAGTCAACAATTTTTTATACTATTGTGAATAAGAATTTTTATTGTGATCTGAAGTGATGCATGATACTGTTTCTTTTCTTATTTAGTTTTTTTGTCCTTAGCTTTTTAAATATGTGCCTCATTTTCTTGTTCTATTTTCCTTTAGTATATCCTTAATTTTTCCAAATACGTACCATATTATCTTCTCTGCATAGATCGTTCTCTTTTTTAGAGCACTCCCCATACCACAAACACTACTGCCTCCAACATTCATCCTCGGTCTAGGTCTGTTACTCTCTGAGCCTTTGTGCAGTATCATACTGGAATTTTCCTACACAACTCTCTTGAGTTGCATCCACTGTAACTTATGTCTTCTACTTTCTAAATTTAGTACTTTGCTTTGCTTTGCCAAATAATTATCTTAGAAAAAGTTTTTGGATAAAATATTTCATCAATGAATACTAGAAATATCTATTTTGCCTTCACACATGATTGATAGTTTGGCTGTTTATAGACATGTCGATTCAAATGAATTTTCCTTTAGAAATGTGAAAAAGGAGGAGGAATTCCATGAAGAACTTGGCAAATCCTCTCTCCAACTGGACAAATTTGACAAAAATCATCACTTAAGATTCTGGAAGTTGATTAAATATATAAGGTTTATTCAAAAGAAAATCGCTGAACGTCCATAAAAACAATGGACATCTGTGGGGACAGGAAACGCAACTTTCACTAGTGGATCATTGAAAGAGATGGTAAGTAGACCCCACTTCTACTTCAACTTCTTGATTTCCTCATTTATATATTCTGTTATTTGGAGTCAAGACACGAAATGATAGTCATTGATATAGGTTGCATAACTTCCTGTCCTTACAGCATATTGCCTCCCAGCTGTCATCTCAACTGCATCTTCAGAAGGACATACTTTTGGTCTATCAGCCTGGAATGAACATTCTGTAAGTCCTCAGATATAGATACTAACTGAAGTCCTGCATAAAGGGAAGACAAAACCATACCCAGAACATATGCAGATTCAAGCCAACATGAATTGCTGCCCTTTTCAGTGTGGAAAAAGTCCAATGTAACTAACTTGCCTTTAAGTTACTGATTGATTTCCTCAAAGAATGGTGTTGAGATCCAAGGCTTTGAATGGTTCTGTTGCTGGGGTGATTAGACATCAGTAGCTGTGCTTTCTAATCTTTGGTTAAGAGAAGCCCATGATGTTGGGCCCATGCAGCCATGACTACTCATGTGTTCAGTACTGAGGTGTGTTACGACAGAGGCTCGTTTAAATCAACTGGTCAAGTCATTTTGATTGTTTAGTGTTTCTTCGTGGTGAATGCTTTCTGGAGAGCTTTAATATGCAATAAAACATCTTCATGTTTTCTGTCCCCAATCAATAGGTCTATCCATGTGGCATTTTCCCAGTTCTGTTCTCTAATTTTTCAATCTTTCTTATTTCAGAACCCTAATTTACTGGTGAAGTCAATCACCATTATCCGTGTGTCCACATATTGTTCTAATCTCTAATTTCTCTTCTCACACAAACTGTATACTCAAGGCCATTGCCCAAACCTCTACTGTTCAGTAAAATTTTCCTTCTACTCTCTTTCAGGGCCACCTAATAGCAGGGTTGTACTACAACACCAGGATCCAGCAGCAGGAGTGAATGCTCTAATGTGCCACTCAGGTTTCCCTTCAGGTCTGAAATGCCTATATTTCTGCCATGAGTGTTGGCTGCTGACAGCCCCCAACTGAGTCCTTTCTAAGCAATTGCTCTTATTGAAAATGCCTTCCCTTGTCACAGATTATACCCATTCTTCAGGACCAATCAGCATATATCCATGGACTGGTTGAGGCAGGGTTATGAATTCCAGCCTCAATGTTGGACAATTCTGAAGGACAAATTTTAATTCTTGGATGTGGTGTACAATTCCAATTTTAAAATCTCTTTTAATTTTTTTCCATAATGATTTGCAGTTTCCTCTGTGTAAGCTTTACACATTTTCTGTTAATTTAATATCTATTTTGATTTTTTAAACTATTATAAATGAATTTTACAAAAATTCACAGAAATTCTTTATTTCATATATACGTGTATATGTACAATGGTATATTGATACTGTTCCTGAAGTCATGACAAATCACTTACTAGTACTCTTAGTTTTTACATTTCCACTCTTGTTTGGAGAGATTTCTGCCATTTTCCACAAGTGCTTGAACTTTAGTTTCTTTTAACCCTGCACATAATGTCTCCCTGGTCATTTTCATCTCATCCCTCAGCCAAAAACTCATTAGAAACCTCCATATTAAATTCTACCTATTCCTTCTCTCTTTTTCCATAACATCCTTCTCTCCAGCACCCCCCTCTGAGAACAGTCATTTGGGTTTCCCTGAACCCTGATATCTGGCTCTTCAGCTCTACAGTGTTACCATGTTCTGTTTGTACTCAACTTGTTGCATCAAGGTTAGGAAATTGTCCGCAGGCAGAGAGCCAAGGTGATTGTGGGGTGATAGCATAAGTTTCCCTTTCTTTTGGATCACCATCTTGTCCTGACACTTATACAATGCTTGAAAACAGTTACCATGTGCCTCACATATGTGTGTTCAGTTTTATGGTTGTTTACAGCGTCAGGCCTAATCTGGACCAGGTTATGCTCTCAGAAGCAGAAGTTCTTCTCACTTTACTTCTTCTGATACTTTATGCTATCTGGCCATCTTTGGGGATTCCAATTACCTGTTTATTAGGCGACGTTGTCCCAGAAGACATTGAATCTCTGTTCATTTTTGTTCAAACTATTTTCCTCTATGGTTCAATTTGCAGGTTTAAATCCACTAGGGTTTTCATCTACTATGTCCAATCTGCTCTTAAACCAATCCATTGAACTTTTCTATTCACATATGAAATTTTGGGCTGTCTTTTCTTGTTTTGTTTGTTTCTAGTTCTTTACTGTAATTCTTTATCTCCTTTCTCGCTTTATTTATGTTTATCTTAATTCTTTGTACATAGTTTATCATAGTTGTTTTAAAGTGTGCTTTTGCTAATTCCAACATGTCATTCTCTTGATATTATTGATTTTTCTCCTAGTGATTGGTCCTATTTTCCTTCGACTGCACATATTACATTTTTTGTGTTACTTTGTTTTGTATGTAGGAAATTATGGGTACTAATGTGTATGAGAATCTGCAGTTTGCTTTCTCTTTTTAAAGGTGATTAAATTTTATCTGACATGCAGTTCACATATATTTGAATCTGTTTGATACTTTTAAGCTTGTTTTTAATTTTCTTTAGTCCTTCTAGAGTGGTTGTGAACCAAGCCTTTGAGTAGCCTTGACTCTAGGACCTAGAGAATGGTATTTCTGGGATCTCACATGAATGGCTGGGGGTTTAGTAAGATTTCTGCACAGTGGATGGAACTCCACTGTCTCCTAGCCCTATGTGGCATCCAGTTCTCCAATTCTCTGATCTATTAACAGCAGCTTGGAAATCAGTCTTTGCTTGTTGTGTACTTTTGATTTGTGCATTGATGGCTGTATTTGGACAATGACTAAGGAGACCCCATGCTGATTTCTGCAATACTTCTATGAAAAACTTCTATTTTCTGGTACTCTGTCAGAAATCTCAGCTTTGGCAGTAGCTGAGAACTCCAATTTCTCATTCTTTAGCTCAGCAAGATCAACTTGCTCTGCCAGAGCTCATTTCCTTGAGATGAATTCAATAAAATCTGCAATCAAAAAGTTTGGATTATCCTGGGGCTTGCTGTGTGACTTTCCATTCCATTGCTGGTCCCTGTCCTGCAGTGCCTGTTGTCCAACATCTGAAAATAGTTTATCCAGTTTCATACTTGTTTGTGGTGGGATACCTAGCCTGTCATCAGTTACTGCTCTATGGACAGAAGCAGGAAACTCTGATTTTTTAAGCGAAGGTAGTATTCATTCAATGTCTGTACTTTAAAGGAAAGTGAAAAATATTTTTATTTACTCAAATAAATACAGAACTTTTAGATTTAATAGATTTGTATATTCTATGATTAGCTATTACATCACTAGAAATGATATTTTTGAACAAAATAAAATACCATAATCTTTCAATTCTTTCAAAATTCTTTCATTGAATGCAAATTACTAGGAAAATAAAATGCTAACGTGTAAAATTATCTCACACTACTTGAAAGAATATAAGCAAAAAAAAAATCCTTGTAGAGTTTATAGCTCTTGATATTTCTTGAAATTGCTGCTGTGTTTTTAAAGCAATGAGTTCATATATATTTATTGCCTATCAGAGAACCCAAAACTTATACTATACATTTATATAAAGCCTGAAAGCATTCTCTAAACTTTTTAAGTTGGAAGTGACAATATTCCCATGAAAAAGGTAATGTAGGTGTTCTAACCTCTTTTGCCTTCGAGAAAATAAATGTATATTAGTAGTTGCTTATTTGAGGTTTCAGTTTAAAAGTGACCACATAGATTTTAAACCAATTCCTTCTATACTACAATTTTGACTTCCATACACAGCTTGCATATGATTGTGGATGTTGTCATAAATTATATATTACCTTCCTCTCTTTTCTCTCACCTTTAACTGCTAAAGCCTAAATTTTAAACTAAATTATTTACTTTTTAGCTCTCTTTATCACTAGCAGTCTTGGATTTATTATTTGAAAAAATTTTTTTCACAAGAGTTACCTCCCTTTCCACTCTTCCAAGGAAAGATTTGCAAACGTTTTTGTTTGTTTGTTTGGTGTGCATGTTGTTACACTTATTATCTGAGTTTTAAAAATGATTATTCTGTCATAGCCATCCATTGTGTTAGCGTTCCAGCAGCAGCTTCAAAATTTATATTAAATGTTTATTGTTTTGACATCTCAGCTGCCATTAAAATAAGAAAATGCTATTTTGAGTTTAAGGAGGCCATTCACATGGAAAGAGTAATGCATATTTTACGAAATTTGTTGTGTGAAATAGAAGGAATACTATTTTAAGCTGTCAGCATTAATTGTACATCTTTTGGATGAGGATAAATATGTGTTAGTCTAATAACAATTGTGACCTAACATAGAGTAATGAGCAGACATCTAAAACAGGAACATTCCAATAAGGAATTACCTTTAGGATAGTATAAGTTTCCTCTGGCTAATAGTGAAGTTTCCTTTCAAGTACGTCTCAAATATTCATCCAGTTTGCCTATATTTCTTTTACATCGCATTTTCTGGATACTTTTTCTTCTTTATTTCTATGAAGAAACCCCATTCTATTAAGTATATTTTAAACCACAGATGAAATAGGTATGTTTTAGCCTTGTAGTATGTTGTCAGAAGTTGCTGGATGTCAGTGGGAAGTAAACACAGGGTGCACATTGAAATGTGTAACCAGAGAGCACTCAATTTGATTATAGGAGGGTTGAAGGACCCTGAAAAGCAAAGGTCTGAAGCAGTTGAAGATAAAAAAAAAAAAGACTAATACAAAAGAAAGACATTAAGAATGATGCCCTAAATTTAGAACATATAAAGAATATCATCTTACAAATATCAATGTTTCGTTTGCTTAATGATTGTATTGATTCAATAATCTTGTATTGAATAGTCAAGGCCTTATATAAGGTATATGGTGCCATATAGGAGGAAGCAAGGGAAGTTGCTGCGGTCATGCATGACTATGAAGAGGGTAGAACTCGTGAAGATGGCATGGATGAATCTGGTATAATGTAGTAAATGGATAAGAGATATGCAGAATCCATGGTGGTTTCAGAAGAAGGAAAGAATGCTTTAAACAATACATTTTCAGGAGAAAATAAATTACTTGAGCTGGATCTCCAACAACATGTAGAACTTTTCCATAGCGTGGTAAAATGAGAAGTAATGAAAGGGAGGTGAAATGTGTGAACAAAGTCACAGAAGCTAGCAACTGTGGAATAGATTTAAAAGCTGAAAATAATCTAGAATTATTGTAGTTTACAGTACAATACATGTTTGAAGATGTTTTGAAGATGACTAATGCCAAGTAAGTTTAGGAAAAAAAACTTTACCCCATAGTTGGATGGGATAGAATACTAGGATTAGGAATCGGGACATAATCTGATTGTGGCAGAGGGAATCAAAATTCAGAATTACTAGTATGTGAAGCTGCTGTTACTTAGTCACTTAGTATGATTACTGTGGCCCTTATTGCTTGATTTGAAGAGCAATTCTGGTCTAGGGAAACCTGGTGAAATAGTACTGTGATATTCTAGAATATGAATGAGAGTCTAAAACATGGTGATTGCAGCTTGATTCAAAGGCAGAGTGAAAAGAGGGATGAAATTATAAAAAATTAAATACCAGTCGAATATCAGAAACTAAGAGCTAGAGTTAATGTGGATATTTCTTTAACACGAAATAAGGTTAGAGACTTAAAGGAAAGAGGAAAGTTGGAAATAAGTTATGGTAGAAGAAGAGAAATTCCACTTGAAAAATTTAAATTTGAGTTTCTGGCAACATCTCTGGGTAAAGCTGTCGGGAGGCATTTTGTAATGTACCTCTGAAGTTTACATATGAAAGCAGGAGAATGATTATTAGGACTACGTTTTAAGGATTAGACAAACTTTAGTTAAAATCTCATTTTCCAACACATTGGCTCCAATGAATTCTTTCTTCAGGTCAAGCAAATTTTAGATACTGAAATGAGATGCCAACTTTTACCGAATCTTGCCCTAGACAGCTAAATTCTGGACTAATGTTTCAAATTTGTGTCATTCCATTGTAAAGTGTAAACATTTTTTCTATATATTAAGCCATTCTACTATGAGTTAATGAGCATGAATTTATTCCCAGAAAGAAACTCCAGCTGAAATATTTGTAAATTTGAGTTCCCAACACTGTAGAATGAGAAGCATGTAATCAGTCTTTGAGGTTCTATGTGGAACCCCCAGGTGTTTTCAGGTTTTTTGCCTTGCTCATTTTCCTCAGTCATTTGTAGCGTATTACCTCATGTATCGGTTGCAAACCAAGAGGCCTCTTGGGTCACGAAAATAATGAAAGTGGATAAGGAGTGCGCACTTCATCATGTGGAAGCCACTGCTCATTCCTGTTAGGAATAAGGCATGACCTGGAAATCATTTAAATAATGAGAAATCTATGACTTTTTTCCATAAGGCAGCATGAGCCATATATGACAATAAACCTAGCAATCAATGTAGTCAATTAAAAGGAAAAAATAAGAAAAATAAAGTCAGGCAAAAGCAAATGTCACTCATTTTCATTGGAAAAATTTAAAAATGAAGCAACAATAAAAATCAGTTGTGTAGCACAGAGACTCACACAGAAAAGAAAATTAACAATGGAATATTTTCAATATTTAATAAATATAGAGATGTTACATTAACAAAAAGCCTTTAGCCCAAATGATGTCTTTCTTTGTGGTAAAAGTAAGATGTGAAAGAAACGTATCTTTTAAAACAGAGTTTCATCTATATTCAATTTCAATTCTAGTCTAAAAATACACAAATTCGGAAACTTATTTTTTCTCTACATATTTGTAGGATAGTTTTAACTAATTGAAGTATTTAATTTAGAGAAACTTATTTTGGGAAATACTTAGTGATTTCATTGTAGATAAAAATATAAATTTTCACGGTATTTGAAAAGATGCTGCTAAGACCAATGTCAAATAGTGTACTGCCTATATTTTCTTCTGGGAATTTTATGGTTTCGGGTCTTACATTCAAGTCTTTAATCCATTTTGAGTTAATTTTTGTGTATGGTGCAAGATAATGGTCTACTTTCATTCTTTTGCATGCGGCTGTCCAGTTTTCCCAACACCATTTATTGAAGACACTTTCCTTTCTCCGTTGTATGTTCTTGAGTACTTTGTCAAAGATTAACTGTCCATAGAGATGTGGGTTTATTTCTGGGCTTTCATTTCTGGGTGAAAGAGATAAAGGGGCAAATAAGTATGGTGATGGACAAAAATTAGACTTCTGGGGGTGAGCTCTATGAAGGGTATTCAGAAATTGATAAGTAATAGTGTATACCTAAAATTACACAATGTTATAAACCATTATGATCTCAATAAAATTACTGGAAAAATATATAAATTTTGAAATATAAAAATAAGAAAATCATTTTAATAATTGGAATTCATTCTACTCTTCTTTGAGCTAGCCAGCTATGATGCACGTAACGTAAATAATATTTAACTTAAAATTGGTTAAAACAGACGAAAGTGTCTGCTACATATCATAGAGCAAAACCCTGTCTGGAAATTAGATATTTTTTTCCTTTTCCAAATGTTCCCATTAGGCAAAATTCATGTTGTCATGACTACTGGGTGGTAAATTTACCTGAATAATTTTTGATACATCAGAATAAAACGTTTTACTAATATCCATGGTTTTTAAACCATGGCTTTTTCCTTACCCCTGGGTTCTCAAAACATTGCATAGTATTAATCTGTTTCTAAATAATGTACCTAAAATATATTTACTCCTTTGGCATTCAAATATATACTGTACTTTTACATGTTTAAGTCAATCATGTATTTGGATTTATCAAAATATGTAGATAAAGCAGAAATTTGAAAAAAATTAATCATTTATAGCAGCATAAACTTTTTTCTAGATATTTTGCAAAGACATTCTTAAAATGCTAAAATATCATATTTTTATACTGTGCAAATCCAAAATTTTGCAGACAGTACTTATATTAAAAGAACTTATTGATGCACTTAAACCTAAATGGTTGATAGCAATTATAACATTTGCACAATGAGATATTAGAGAAATAAAAGTCTACACCGCAATTAAACAACATTCTCTTAAAGTATTTACCATAAGGTCTCTAAAATTAGGAAATAAGTATCTTAACAAGTATTTAATGATAAATAAGTAATAATGAGTAAGAATTTAACATTATAATAAAACTAACTACCTGGAAAATAATGTTGTAAAATGTATACTCATTTGAGGAAGGATTGTTTTTTATTTAAGTGAGAAAACATTACATAATGAACACTGATATTATTAAAGAAATTCTTCAGTATTTCTCAGTTAACCTTAATTTCCTTTAACATGATTAGAATAATAATAATACTAAGAACTTGGTATGAATACATTGGCTCAGTTAATGTTTACCAACAGTATGCGGAATCAGCAATTTGCCAAAGCTAAGTAACTGGAATGTGCAGTATCAGGATACTGACCTGAATGTTTTTGACTCCAGAGCAGCAGTCCTAACCTCGCCTCAGACTGCCTTTGTGGTGAAGAATGAATTAACAGTAAACTGCAAACACTGCAGTTAATCTTCAGCTATGCTGAAGGGAACATTTTCTTTTAACCTGAATCAAAGAATTGGAACATAATTAAAACTATCCACCAAATAACTGAAGTTTTCTTCTGTGATTGCTTACATGCAAAGGTAAGTTTAACACTTGAAGCAAAATTAGTGTCATTATAGCCATTAGGAGACATCTTGCTAGTTACACAGAGGATTGCCTCAGGATCCCTAGGTTAAGCTTATAGACACATAGAGTAAAATTGGAGAATCTAGAGAAACACGACACAAAACTAAAATTCACTCATATTTCACATGCAAGATAATCATTTTAAAAATGTAAGTATATTTCTTTCCCCTTAAAAAAATTTAATGAGCATGCATGTGTGTGTGTTGTCATGTGCATCCATTGGCTTAATATTGATGAAATAAATAGCCATCTTTTAGAATTTAACATTATATCATGACAATTTCCCCATTCCACTAAACATCCATTGAAAACATGGTTTTAGTTAAGGTAATGTTTCTACTTTACTGAGAGCATCTTTGAGAGTAACAGGTTTCTTATAAGAAAGCCTCAGTTGTATTGAAATAACAAGTTACTTTTGGGTAATTACTACTTGGTTCTACATCCAGTGAACTATTCAAATGATTTTTCTAGTATTTAATTTTTTTTCTGGAATATTCAACAAGCGTTTTCATTGGTCCCTAAAAGTCACCAACACAAAAAAAGTGAACCATGAATAATTTCAAAAGTTCCTCCCCAAAATGTTAGGAACACTCATAATAATATGAGCTGCTCTTTAAATTTAACTGGAGGCTGTAGATTCCTCGTTATTGCATATCACAGACAGTTCTTCATATACTACCCTTAAGCATGAAGATAGACCTTGACAGATATCACAGAGCAGATATCAGTAACTGTCAGACACTATATTGTTAAGTGATAAAATTTACTTCAAACTTCTATGAGAGATGAAAATTTCTCTCTACCTCTTAGAGAGAAAAAGGAATGTAAGATGACCTTTCCACCCCTCACTTACTGATACATCTAATTAGAGATTCGGGAGAAAATCTGAGAATGTATGAGTCAACCGCCTTTTCTCTTGTTTTGAATGACTGCATGCTCAGAATCCACAGCTTTTTCTGTCACCTGTTAGGTAATCTGCCCCCTGTTCTACAGGTCTGCAGTTGTTCACTTTTTTAGTGACTAGATAATACGTTGAACTTTGAAGGAAGTCTCAGAAAGTCTCCTTAACCATAAACTTAAGTCATATTTTCTAATTATGTTTATTAGAAGTAAAACTTGAAATTTCAAATCATAACTCTGGAAGAGAAAGAAGGATGTTTTTATCTCCTCAAGTTTAACCTACCTTAATAGCAGAATGAGAGTTTATATGTCATGGAAACAAACATTATTAAAAACTTTTCTAAGCTAATTCTATTGTCTCACTCAATAGTGGATTAACTCAAACAGGAAAATATTTGATATTAATGCCTAATATTGCAACACTTCACAGTTGAGGCCAAGATGGTGAGAATGGCTGATTCTGATTGATCATATGAGTGTTTCCATGTGTGTTTGTAGGATTGTGTGACTGGAGGCATTAGCAAACTCTACCCGATAAAATGAATCTCATAAAAAATAACTGCTTGCTTTGTAAGAAGTATTTGGATTAGGTGCAGCACCTAGAACTGCAGAAAAATGCACCAGTATTGTGATCTGAAACCCATCTTAGCAAAAGTTAAATGATGGCAGCCATAGATTCAGTGATGGGATTTTGGAGTAGCAGGAATTTGTTACTTAAGAAGAAAAGGGTTGTGGGCTGGCCCCATGGCCTAGTGGTTAAGTTCAATGTGCTCCACTTCGCTGACCTGGGTTTGGTTCCCGGCTGTGGACCTACACCTCTTGCTGGCAGCCATGCTGTAGCAGCGTCCCACAAACAAAACAGAGGAAGATTGGCACAGATGTCAGCTCAGGGCAAATCTTCCTCAGCAAAAGAAAAAAAAAAACAGTAAAAGTTTACATTTCCTGCTACCTTTAACTTTCCCCTGTTTAAACCCAAGGCTAGTACTTGCCACAAGAGTGAGAAGTCAGAAACTAAAGCACAATGACTGCAGTAGAGTGAAATATATAAAGCATTGAAAAGAAAAAATAATAACAACCTAGAATTCTGTATCCAGTGAATGTTTTCTACATAAATGAAACAGAAATAAAGACTTTCTTGGACAAACAAAAATTGAGGAAATTTGTTCCCAACAGAACTGACTTGCAAAAAATGTTAGAAGAATTTCTCCAGATAGACGGAAAATAATATGAATCAGAAATCTGGATTAACAGAAAGAAAGGAAGAGCATTTGATAAGGAATAAATGGAGGTAAAGTAAATATTTTTTAATTTAAAATTTGTTTTTCTTACTCTTAATTGATCTAAGAAAGAACAGTATGTTCAAATTAATAATAGCGACAATGTATTGGATGAATATAACTTATGGATATATGAAATGAATGACAGAAATCTTATAAGGGATGGGAGGGAGGAACTGGGAATAAATTGTTATATGGTACTTGCACTACCCATGAAAAAGTATAGTGTTATTTGAAAGTGGAACAGGATTAGTAGTAAATATACATTGCAAGCTGAAGGCAACTGAAAAAAAAACAAGAAATATAATTGAATGCTAATAGAAGAAAGAAAATGAGCACATATTAAATGCTCAATTAAAACAAGAAAAGGCAGAAAAAGGGTGAAAATTTTAAAAAAGGAGCAAGTAATAAGAACAAAAGGGTAAAGGTTACAAATATGATCAATATCATTCTAACTATGTAAATAATCAAATAAAATATAAATAGACTAAATACACCATTTTGAAGCTAGAGACCATCAGAGTGGATCAAAAACCAAGACCCAATTATATATTGTCTACAAGAAACCTACTTTAAATACAAAGAACATATAGAGTAAAAGTAAAGGAATTAGGAAAGATATACCATGCTAACACTAATCAAAAGAAAGCATGTGTAACTATATTAATATCTGACATAGCAGACTTCAGAGCAAGGAAAGCTATCGGGGATAAAGACAGGCATTACATGGTAAAGGGGTCAATACTCCAGAAAGACATAACAAACCTTAATGTGTATGTGCCTAACAACAAAGCATCAACATAATGAAGTAAAAATGGATAGAACTGCAAAGAGTAAGGGACAAATACATTATTATAGTTGAAAACTTCACCACTCCTCTATCAGAAATGAACAGATCCAGTAGGCAGAAGTTAAATAAAACATGATACCAATATCTCTACAACACATTTTAGAAAACAAAAGCAGAGGGAACAATTCCTAATTTATTTATAAGAACAGGTATGCAAGGCTGATTCAACATTCAAAAATTGACTACAATATTTGATCAATCAGTGGGCTAAAAAAGAAAAAATATGATCCTATCAATAGATGCAGAATAAGCATTTGACAAAATCCAACACCCATTCATGTTAAAAACTCCCAACAAATTAGGGAGAAAAGGGAACTTCCTCAATATAATGCGAACATTTGAAAAAACCTACAGCAAACATTATTGTTAAGCGTGAGAAGGGGATGCTTTCCCCTATGATTAGGAACAAGGCAAGGATATTCTCTCACACGATTCCTATTCAGCATGCTACTGTAAGTCCTAGCTAATTCAATAAAACAAAAAAAGGAGATAAAATTTATATAGATTGGGAAGGAAGACATAAAACTGTCTTTGTTTTCAGATGAGATGATCATCTATGTGGAAAATTCTAAAGAATCAAGAAAAAAACTCCTGGAATTAATATGTGATCATAGCAAGCTTGCGGGTATAAGTTTAATATATAAAAATGAATTGCCCCCTATATACCAGCAATGAACAAATGGAATTTGAAATTAAAAGCAAAATACCACTTATATTAATATCCTCAAAAATGAAAAATAGATATAAAACTTAAAATATATATATAAGGTCCATATGAGTAAAACTACAAATTCTGATTAAATGGGATAATAAAGTTTTTATTAAGAAATAAAGGTTGACTATAAAATGATATAATGTGTGTGTGTTCATGCGTTGTATCCTCTCATATTAGTTCTAACGTTATATCCAAAGAGAGATTCTAAAATGTTTTGGGACAATGAAACATCATCAACACAACAAGCAACAGCTAGATTACTACAAAGAAAAGAGTCATTTATATGCATAGGATTTGATAAATTTGTTAAATAAATAAAATATTTTAAACCTGCATTTAAACCTGTATATTTCCTTGTAGAGCTACTTTTCATCTTGGAATTCAATAAAATATGTCAATTGAATTTTCAGTGCCTTAAGGTCTGAAACCACTAACTCTTTTTACTCAGAATATGTTATAAATCTTGGCAACTTTAGCTCTGCTAGGAATAGAAGTTTAAAATGGTGATGTAAAATGCTTGTCTGTCTTTGTTTTGTTGCTTTTTTAACCTGAATATAAAGATAATACATGTTTCTGAGAATTCTGTTTGACATAGACACAATACCATTTGTAATTATCATAAACATAATGTTATCTTGCATTGAATAACTCAAATTCATTTATTCAGGAAATATCTGTTAAGTACCTATTATGTGCTATATACTGAGACTTACATACATTATTTCCAATATTCACAGTAAACCAGTTCTATTCTTTTTCCTTGCAATTTTCAGATGAGTAACAATGTATCAGAGAATTGAAATAATTTTCCAAATGTCACTATAATATCACAAATTAACCACACATTAGACAAACATTTCTCTCATATCTATTTCCATTACATACACAGTACTCATGCAAGATCATTTTTGTATATGATTTCATTTGAGTATTTAAACATATTATATGCAAGTCATTGTTTACAGAGTTATAGGAGTATGCTCAGGATGAAGATATTGTTGTCATTCTGGAAAAAAAAATCCTTAGCAGGGTAATTTTATTTTTTTCTTTCCATTTCTTTTGAAATGATACACGTTTAGCTAATTAGCCATCTATATTTTCACATGAATTTATACGTGTAATCTTTTGCTTTAGAAAGTCTACAGTGTGAAATCTTTTGCTTTCACTGAAGATTTAATGTTATGACTTTCCTAAGAATAACAGGGATCTAACAGAGAATGGTTGGTATGAGGATAACAGCTTAGGGACAATCGATAACTTTCTACTTGCAGACTCTTCTGAACTAACTGAGCCCACGAAACTAGTACATTACTTCTGTTAGAAGATCCTTCATTTCCTTCTCTTGTTTGAGAATCATGAAGTCACCTTACAAAACAAAACTTTCCTGCCTCACAATTCTCCTTTATGTCCCTTCTGGGCGACTAGATCAATAACAAATCTCAAATCTAACATAGCCTGACTAGATACAAGCTAGGATTTCAACAGGAGGAAAGGTTGCAAAAAGTTTCAGGGTCTGGTTAATAGGTATTTTCAAGAGTTGTGAGTGGACCTTGAGGGTATTTGATAGAGCAGGGAGAACATAAAATTGAAAGGAGAGACTTTGTTGATATGGGAGCATCATCCCATGATACAAAATTTAATACCCTGAGGAGAACCCTGGGAGATAATGATTACGATTTCTCTTTTGAGCTTGGATAAAGTGATTCTGTGACAGTGAACGAAAGGATCATAGGCCTAAAGAATCGAGGATGGTAGAGCAAATTTATAACTAAGGTTAGGAAATCCACTGGCCAAAGACATTCGACTGATGGGCCTAAAGGATACTTACTCCATTTACCAAAGTGATAAGGAATTGCTGGTGAGAGGGTCACCACCATCTTTGGGTGGTGGCTCCCCATTGTAGGCCAGGGCTAATAACAGGTGGTGCTATAAAGGAATTGGTTCCCTGAGAGGTCAGATGGTGGCATTTAAATGTCAAAATCCAGGTGGGCACAATATTTGCAATGAGCAGCAACGTCAGAGTGGCAGAGTGGCAGTGGAAGAAGCCCATCTTAAGAGCCTCGTGGAGAAGATTGATAAAGGGCATTTTTTTCTAGAAGGAAGATACATGGACAGTCAACAAAAGGATTGCTTAACTTCTATAATGAAGCAAATTCTCAACAGATTGCCAGGAGCTCAAGGAAAGCAGCCCCTGGAATTGTCACTATCCATGTTCAGTTACCAAACCTGAGCCATTTCTTAGACCATGAAACTGTGATGAAAGAGAGCCCACATTCCCATTCGGAAGGACAATGAAAAATCACAGCAAATACATTTAGTAGAAATTCCCTATTCTTCCCTCAAAAGGTCTGTAGTGATGTATTTAAGTAATTTAATTGTTTTAAGTTAGGCATAGAATAGAAAAAAAAAGTCTGCAAGAGGTCTAGGCATCGGTACCATTTGGACCAAAGGACCCTGTAGACTCTCTAATCTCTAACGTTAAAAAGATATCTTTGGTAGGAAACAATCTATGTAGAACTTATGGCTAGCCATAATAGAAAAGAAAGTCATAGTGGAGTCCCTTAGGGGTCTGACTCAAATCATGGAATCTGCATAAGAGACAACACATCATTCTAAAAGCAGCTCGTGTTCTCACTCTAACTTCTAGACTCATATATCTAGTTACCTGAGTTTTTTTTCACTTGTACATCTCTCTGTCACATAAATATTATTATGCATGACAGTGAACTCTCTATTTCTTCCTGCCACAGTTGTTTGTATATACACAAGTCTTGTTCATTTGAGTACTCAATAGCAACATCTATCTAATTACTCAATTTCCCAAAGAAGTAATTATCTTACATTCCTTATTTCTCACCACCGCTACATCCAATATATCATCAAATAAGTTTTTTCATCCATCACCCAAAGTCATTCTTCACATAACAGCAAAAGTGAATCTTTTTAAAATATAAATGAGATCATGTTACTGCCTAGCTTGAAACGCATCAAAGACTTCACTTTGCATTTAGAAGAAAATTCATACTCTAAGGCTTTGAGTTCCTACATCATCTGATTGTTTCTCTAACCTTAACTAAGACTCCTTTGCACTTCACTAGTTATAGACTACTAGTTTGCTTGAACAGATCCTAAAATTTCCCAACTCAGAGACTTTGCATATACTGTTTTCTTTTGTTCACTGACTACAATGACTCCACAGAAAGTTCTTCACTGGCTATATTATTTAGAAGAGCCACCCTACACCATTCTCCATCTTAATCCTTTGTATATTTCACACATGATACCTATGACCATTCAAAGTTTTTGTATTTCTTTGTTAACCTGCAGTCTTTCTATCTGCACAGTGAGATGTGCATTATGTGAGCGCAAAGAAGCTGTCAGTCTTCTTCTTGTAGAATCCTAGGACAGCTTCCAGCATGTATTAGGTACTTAATAACTAGCTTTGAATTAATTAACAAAAACTGAGACCTAACAATAGTTTCTCTATATGCCTATTTTCCATATGCAACTATGACAACATGTGCAAGGCAACAATTATGTGCTCTGCTTATCATTCTTTTTTCTTCTGAGAACAACCCTTTCCATAAAACTTGCCCTACTCCAAATAGTTTTGCCCATGATATAACTTCTTCATCCTTATGTTATCCAACTAAACGCTGGCCATTGTAGGAAATGAACCCAAGCTGGGCTAACAAAAAATTTACCTAGGACTGTAAAATTTTTAATCAGAAAATAAGATAAAAAGTAGGTAAAAAGTTCTACTTAAAAGTAGAACTTTTGAAGCTGGTGTTTGCAAAGTTTTTCATCATGTAGAAAAAAAATGTGAAAAAATAATAAAATAAAAAAAATAGAGAAAAACATGTTAGATAAACCAGTTGGTATTTGAGATCCAAATGCGTTTTTGGTCCAGCTTCCTCTCTGCCTTTTTGTTGATTTGTTCATTTTCTTGTATTTGCTAAGCCAATAAACTCCATCCTCAACCTTAGCCCTGTATTACTTGGATTAGGATCTCTGACATATTTAACTGAGTCCTAAATACTGAAAGATACATTTGGATTCTTCAATGGAAATTCAGCAAATATAGACCACTAATTATATGATTGCTTGAGGATTTAAATATAACTACACATCCTGCTCATCTTGTGGGAATAGATACTCGTGAAGGCATGTTATCCACCTCATGAGCCAATGGCTCAATATTGCATAATTTTCTGGATGTCGGTACCAGATAATACATCTTCCCAGTTGAATTTAATTTGTCTTTCACAATCAAAATTTCAAAACCATTCAAATTTTCTACATTTTCTCAGTATGTTGTCTTTGTTGAATTTTATTGAATTTAACATTCAAATTTCTTTTCAAATGGGATTTCAATGTTCTGTTCATTAAAATAAGAGCCTCTTAAAAGTACCATGCAAATGTAGACACAAAATTAATACCTTTGGGTGTCTAATCATTAATAGATGATAACATATTTTTGATATCTCTCATGTGATCCTCATTAAGATTACTGTCAGCAAGCTACAGTGCATGGTATCAAATGGCCATGTAATGTACAGTAATTTCTATTTCTACTTATACACTGTTCTTTAGAGCCTTATCATTTCTATTTTATTGCAATTATTAAGAAGGACAAGAATATGGCATGAAGATAGTGTTGTACTAAGCCATTTCACAGTGCACACAGTTACAATAATTCATTTTATATGATCTTAGTATATATTACAAAGGCTATTTCCCAGAATGACAATTTTGTTGCTATATAAAATAAAGCTACGTTTTAGTTTAAATTGTGATGCAACAAGAAATAAAGGATGGAGCCTGATTTGATTATCAACCATATCATTTGCATATGTACCTTAAGGGGAACTAATTATGAAGTCGCATATTTATAATGTGGTTGCCTAAGACATCTGGTAACTTAGAAATAAAAATATGATACTCTTTTTGCTTTTCAAAATATTGTTGAAGTTTTAGGAAATATAACATTTGTGGATATAAAACTAAACTGAGATAATTTATAGTATTTAATAGTCTACATTTTAATGTTTGTATTAGTTAGCTAATGAAAAGGGATAGATTTCCACTCTGTGAGAAGTAAGATTAAAGAATTTGAGAATAACATTTTTTCAGCATTGATCATAATACATGATTTTAAAAATGCATCCAGGATTAAGAATTAATTCTTCTAAAGATAAGTTACATGTGATTAACATAATTGCAACATACTTGATTCAAAACAGGAGTCAATACATGAGAAGGCATACCATTGGGGTTAACACTTTAGGCTCACTTCTGTCATTTATTTCTTCTGGATCTCCATGTTCTCTTCTCTAAAAGGAGCAGGTTGGCTTAAACAATCTCTAATTCTCCTTTTGCTGTTGACATTTTATAAAACCAATATGTAAATTCTCAGAAGGAGTAAAGAAATTGAGTCTACCAGAATGTTTTTGGATTTGGAGAGCTTTAATAATTCAGAAGACACAAAGATTTTAGTACTTAGAATAATAAAGTGTGTTCACATATCTCTAGTTTAGTCACTCCACCCCAAATAAAACACTAGTCCTCAGGAAGTTTACCAGAAACTTCTAAAAAATTACCTGAACAACTGGATATAAAGCATTTGAAAGTTGTTTTATCTTTTTTTCTGATCAATTAATTTTTATTTTCATTCTATTTCTGCATCATCTGTAAAATTTAATAGACTGATAGAAAAAAATCTAAAATATGTGTGTTTATCAACAATATTCAAATTCCTATCTCTTGCACCCATTTAAATTTGTAGACTGAATTCTAATTCATTGCTTGAAAGGAGGCAAACGGGAAAGAAAAAAACAGAAATTGCCTTTGTGTCTTGCCAGCTTTTTCCAGCAAAAAGTCTAAGCTCAAAAAAATCTTAAAAGTTGTGCAGAGAAGATAAATGAAGGAGATAAAAGAGCATAATATCTTTAAGGGGAAAAAATTGATCAGAAACTAAAAGGATATTATCCCTGATTGGGTAAAAGAAAGAAAATAAAGAGAGTTGTAGCAATCCTTAATTCAGAAGTAACATAAAGCCTGGTGTTCAGCATCACTGTGAAGGATTGTTGGAGAGGTTAGAATTTCCTGGGGAGCACAGTCGGTCATGGGGGATCACGGGTAGTCTGAAAGAAGACTCCTAACCCAATGGTGTCACACAAGTAACAGGTTATTTCTAGACAGAAAAGGCCCTTGGGAGCAGAAATATGGATGTTTGAGCCACAACCTTTGTTGACCTGTGACCAGGACTCAGATGTAGCATCTCCTGATTAGTAGTTTGCTCAATTGTCCTAGGAGAATGAAACAAAACAGATGTATGAAGAATGAGGACTGAATTCAGAACTTGGGTTGAGTTACAGAAAATGCGTTCTTTTTAATACTCCTTAATGATAATACAACCCTGTTTATACATAATTTTATAGAGAGAGTAATAAAATAAATGTAACTAGAATTAAATGCAGCAGATTATTATTAGTAATTATTTCTGATGTGAAAGCGATGATGGTATGTGCTTAGCTGATCACTTTCTCTTCCTAGACCCACAGAAAGGTCACATTTCTCAGCCTCCCTTGCAGTTCTAATGAGGCTGCGTGTGGCTTGGTTTGTTTCTAACAAAGGGGATGTAAGATGAGAGAGATATTAAACACTTCCGGGACTGGCCCTTAAAACCTTCGGATGCAAACTTCCAGTAGTAACCTTGGAGGCCCTATGATCTAGATGGAGAAATGACAAGATAGACAAGGGCTACCTTGTTTGGGTGAGTGAGAAATAAATATTTATTCTGCTAAGACCCTGATTAATATACCTTAGAAGTAGGGTAATAAGAACATTCACTTCCTACTCTACATGTCACTAAACTTCAAGCTGTAACAAATAAACTCCACAACCTCAGTGGCTTTGCTTCACTGTCCAATGCATTTTTTAAACTTTCTTCTAGACATTTATAAATGTAAGTACCAAAATTTAATACATCTATACAAAATTTAATACATCATGGACTGAATTGTGCCCCTCCAACTCCACCCAAATTCATATACCAAAGCCCTAAGCCCCAGTGTGACTGTATTTGGGGAGGTCTTTAAAGGGGTAACTTAGGTTAAATATGTTCATAAGGCTGGAACCCTAACCCAATATGACTGATGTCCTCATAAGTAAAGGAAGAGACACAAGGGACGCATGTGCAGAGAGTGAAGGCCATGTGAGGACACAGCAGGAAGGCAGCCATCTGTAAAGTAGAAGGGCCTCGGGAGAAACCAAACCGGCAGAAACCTTGCTCTCCAGCTTCTAACCTCCAGAACTGTGAGAAAATCAGTTTCTGTTTTTTAAGCCAGCTGGTCTGTAGTATTTTGTTATGAGAGCCCTAAAAAACTAATATAACATCTAAAAATGATTTTTCCATTTATATATATTCAGTTCTATATTTGTTATTTTTGTACCTCTGTCATTTGAAACACCCGTATTTTATTTTTCACTAAAGTCTCTAGACACTACCTCTAACAGTCCTAACTGCATTTGATTCTTTCTCCCCTCTGCATTTAAACTTCCACCACTTTGGTTCAGCCCCTAATCTTCTATTAGCTGAACTTGTGCAATATTGTCAGTGCCATGCTTGTTCCCAGGTTGCTCACCTTGGAAATCTGTCATCTATAATTGAGACCAGAGCAATCATTAAGGAATACAAATCTGCTTATATCACCCACTTGTTTAAAAAATATATTTGACCCCCAATATTTTACAGAGTGGCGAAAGAGACCTTCATTGTTTATTCTCAATCTACTTTTGTGCCTTTATCAGAAGACTAGGTTAAATATCGCTGTTTCTTTGACATTTTTACTCGTTAACCAAAAAATTATTCTATTCCCTTTTGACTTCTTTTAGACTACAGCTTTGCCATGGTATTTATCATATCCTTGTAATTATTTTCCTGCATGCCCTTTCACTAAATGGAAACAACAATCTCTTATTTATCAATTTACTAGCTACAGTGTGGGCATTTGCTCAAGTAGGCTATGTACTTAAAATTTGTGTTCTGATTCAACTAATGGATTTTACATTCACTCTTGGAGGTTCTTTGTGTCTTGTGTAATAAATAGAAGGGTATCCTAGGCCTTTAGCAACAGCTTCTTTATTAGTGTACTTTGTGTTACAGTAAATGTTATTTACCTGTTTTGACTAAAGGAATATGTTATAGGATTTTTATTAACTGAATTAAATTTAACATATATTTTAACTGTGGCACGCAAGATTATTCAGCATCTATGACAATGCCTTGTTAAGATGTACAAAGTTTTTAAAAACCTTAGATTGTACTTTCTTGACTAATAAAAATCTTTTACAAATGCATAATATAGAACTATTTCTTTTTATTTGAAAAATTAAAATTTGACATTTCCCATAAACAGAGAAGCAAGTTTGATTGATTCTTACCTGCCATGCCTTCCCCTCACGATTTATTTTATGAGCCATTCACATCATGTGCTTCCCTGTTGTTTATCTGCTTCTCAAAGTAATAGTAACCGTAATAATGATTAAATTCTCTTTCTCTTACGGCATCAAGTTTTGCTCTCCATGTTCTGTGGAATCTTGTGGGAAAGGCCCTTTGGAGCAATCAAGGTGTGACTGCTTCATCATAATGATTGGTCCATGAGGATCTAATAAAGAGTGAATTTGGGAAATCAAAGACAGTGTGCAATATCGAAATCATCTCTTTTTCAAGCTTACAATGAATTATGCATGTTACTCAGAAGACTTTCTTTCATATTTCCAGATAAATGAATCTATTACTTTAAAAACCAATTTAACAAGTTTATTACATATTTTATGGGTGTTTGTTGAGCTGCCTAATTAGCATGAAAATCTGAGAGAGGACCCTTTTCCTATAAATTAAACCCATTGCAATGAAATATCATTATAGTTGCCCTAATACTTTCCCTTGTAAACATTTTAATACCTGGTATTGCCATACAATTACACCAACTTTTAAAATGGCTTCTTCTAGCTTCTGTTGAGGTCTGAGGACCATATCCACAAAAAACAACTCATGAGGGTGTTGACTTTAAAATTATGTAAGACTAATACTTGACTTCTTTCTTTTAAAAATGTGTTTGAAACAAAAAAGGAAAAAATGAATGAAAATGGCTTTGGAAGAAAAGGACAGGTATCATATTTCTCTATTCCAAAAACATAGCTTGAAAGAAAAACTAGGTGATACCAGCTAATTTAGAGAAAAGGAGAGATGAATTTCGTTAATAACTAGCTATTTTGCCTAAAATGCTTCTTCTTAATGAGTAAAGACAATATTTATATCTACCCTTAGCAATCTTAGCTTCAGGCAAAAAAAAATTGCTATACTTTACATTTATGACAGATTTAAATTCTAATGCTTTGAGTTCAAGAAGCTAAGTATATGACTCTCCCTCGCTAACATATATGGATAAAAATTTTAATTCTGATAATTGAAAATAATCAAATGTAAACTGCATTTCTTATGTTCTATCAGTCTGAATATTGAGGATATGATTTTTCTTTATTTTTTAATCTAAGATAATTGTAATAAAATTGTCCATTCCATGGAGTCAAAACTTACACCATATTTTGCTTCCTGTTATCTTTGGAAATTCCATGAAAACATCTTCATGTTCCACAAATCCTTTCTGGTTTCCCACAGCCCCAATCAGAGTGATATCAAATTCTTCTCCTCTCTGGTTCATCTGTTGCATTCTTAGTTCCAGTTTCCATCATGCTTTGTCTGTCTCCTTGTTTGAGAGTCGTGATTCTGTTCCTAGTGTCAGCAGCTGGTTGTTCCACTCTGGCATTAGCAAGGAACATTGAATTTCATTTGGTTTTATTCTCAAAGTATAGGACAGCCCTGATAATAATTAATTAAAGTAGTTATTCTTGAAATCTATGTACCAAACACACCCTGAGAGTCCTTCCCCAGTTCCCTGCTCAGCTTCACACTAAGTCCACATGGCAGGCAGCAACTCACTGACTGCCTGCTCTCCCACCCCAGGATCTCTAGAAATTCCCTGACTCACATCCCTGGCCCACTTGGACCTTTGGTCCTTAAGATGGGGTTTTCTTTTTATTACCCAAGAATAGTGGGCATAACAAACAGATGTGATCACTTTGCTATAAGAAGTCTTTGGCCAGAGACCAAGAAGGTGAACTGTGAAATAATAAGAATTCTATATCTGTGTCCCTGTTCTGGCTAATATTTTGTTTTGACACCAGTTTCTGACGAAGAACTGCTAAAACCCTTGGAATTTTCTAGGTGATGGGAGCATCTTTTGTTTCAATGTAGTGACTCTAGGTAGGCTCCTGGAGGAGGGCTGGTCACTAGAAAGAGCAAGTCATAGTTAGAAGTTTGGAACTTTAAGCCCTAGCTTCCCATCCTCCCGAGAGAGGAGCGGGGCTATAAAATGAATTAATAATCAATCACACCTACATACAAATCTCTATAGTACGGGATTCAGGTAGCTTCCAAGTTGGTGAACACATCCCCTTGCTGGGAGGTTGGCCCATCCCAGCTCAAAGGGGACAGAAGCTCCTGAGCTCAGTATCCCTCAGGACCTTGCCTTACATGTCTCTTCATCTGTATGTTCATTTGCATCCTTTAAAATACCTTTTGTAATAAATCAACAATAGTAAGTAAACTGTTTTCCTGGGTTCTGTGAGACACTCTTGCAAATTATTGAACACGAGGAGGGTGTCGTGGGAGCCCTGACTTATAGCTAGTCAGTCAGAAGTGACAGCCTGGACTTTCTGGAAACCTGGACTTTCTGGAAACCTGGACTTTGGCAGTCTTGTGGGACTGAGCCCTTAACATTTGGAGTCTGCACTAACTCCCTGTAACTAGTGTCAGAACTGAACTGAATTGTAGGATGCCTAGCTGGTGTTGGAGAAACGGTCAGTGTGGAAAAATAACCCCGTATCTGGTGTCAGAAGTATTCTGAAGGTGAGAGTCAAGGAAAACTCAGTTTGGTTCTTCCTATACAATAAGGGCAGCTTGAATATCAGTGAGGAAATTTTTGTAAGAAATCTGGAGAAGGAGGAACTTGTGCAAAATATTGGTGAAACTATTAGTGAGACTATTTCCAGGAGTAACTTGAAACATGTTGAAATATGAGACAAATAAACTTGTAGCTATGATTAAATAAATTTGCATACAGAAGGTCAAAAGTGTCAATTGGCTTCTTTTTTCTACATTCAATACGTTGTTTCAAGAAAGAGAAGATTTATTAAAGAACTGCTCAGTTTTTAAGCAGAATTTTTAGAAACACGTCCACCCTAGAAGTTTCTGAGTTGAAAAATTGTTTCTCATTCTCAGTCTCTCCAGGTGGCAAAATATTCTCAAAACAAAAAATAGCCTCAAGGAAAAGATCAAATCCCGGATGCTCTTAGTAAAATGTGGTTTTAGGGTCAAGAAGTAATTATGAGTGAGGCTATAGATACCCTTTGTTAAGATTTCAGGATGATTTAAAATAATGCTTCATAAATGCTCTAACTTAGAAAACAAAAGGGCATCTAAGAAGCATAAGTGAATTGTTTCACAGCATTATGACTCTGAACGCAAAGTAGAGGTAACATTTTGTCTTTCACTCCTCTTTGTTCTCTCAAGTTATTGTGGCCACATGAGTGACTTCAGCTATACCTTGTAGAACGGAAGAATCACCCATTAATCCTAGTCAATCAATATTTAATAGAAAGTTACTAAGGGTTCAGGTGGGTTTTTCCACAGTATTAGATAAAAGATACATAAATAATCAAAAGTAATATGGAAAAGTATAAGAATTTATTAGAGGTAGATATGAGTGCTCATAATGCTCATAACACTCATATGATAGGCATGAGTGCTCATAATTTTTTTAGCAGATATGAAATATTTCATCATAAACCATTTTTAAAGAGAGCTGTAATATAACATGCATTGTTTAAGTTTTAACAATTGCCACATGGATGATTTTCTAATCATCAGGTTATTCTTATAATTAAAGGAATGATGGTTTGAAGCTAATGTTTACAGTAGAGGAATTATGCATTTCTGTAGCACCGACATGGATATTATAACGACGATTTAACAGTAACAAAAATCCTATTTATATAAGAAACATGTCCAGCCAATGTATGCAAGTTGAACCGTGTCTTTTAATGTTATTACCTATTCAAAGCTGAGTCTCAAATGATTAAATGATAAATCATAATACACAAAGATAATGCACAGAGACTGTGTCAAGGCCATTTGTATAAGAGCTCTCTTGAGATCATTCCTATCTTTAGAAAACATGTGTTTACAACATTATGTCAATGATAACAATTAACTCTATATGTTTACATTTGAAAGTATAGTATCACACTGCTGTGTTTAGGCATTTAAACGCTTTATTCCAAGTCTAAATACACATTTATTGTTGACATTTGTTTTTTGAACATGTGTTTTTCATTTTTCTGTAATTTGATTCCCTAATAGTAGTCTTTGCTTTCCAGATTAACTAGACCTACTCTGAAACCCACCTAACACCAATAATACTGTTTCTCAGTAGATGTTTTTTAAACAAATTCAGTAAAGTTGCATGATAAAAAATCAACATACAAAAATCCTTGGCATTTCTTTACACTACAGCTATCCAAAAGAGAAACTAAGAAAACCATTCCTTTTAAATAGCATCAGAAAGAAAAAAAGTACATAGGAGTAACCATAACCATAAAGGTGAAAGACTTGTACACTGAAAAATAAAAATATTGATGAAGGAAATTAAAGAAGACATAGATAGAAATATATTTCAATAGAGTTGTTAAAAGTATTTAAAGCTATACAAAGAGATGCACTCAAAAAACTATATATTAATGAAAATATGTCTAAATATATTCATGTAACCTATGAAAGGCAAGAAAAAGAAAACAGTGATATGAACAAACAAAAAACATAAATAAGATGACAAGCAATCTGTACCATATCAATAATTGTGTTAGATATAATTGGTCTACGTACACAAATTAAAGACAGAGATTGGCAGAATGGATTAAAAAACCTCATCTGACTATATGCTTTCTATAGCAAATTCATTTCAAAAATGATGAAATAGGAAAGTTGGCATTAAAAGCATAGAAAAAAGTAAATCATGGTCATTTTAGTTAAAAGAAAGCATGAGTGGCTATGTTAACATCAGTCAAAGTAGGTTTAGGATCAAAGAAAATTACTAGAGGCAGAAAAGGATAATACATGACGCAAAAGGGTCCATCCAACAAGAAGACATAGCAATCATAAATGTGTATGTAACATAAAATAGTGACAAAATATATTTACGAAAACCTGATAGACTTGAAAGGAGAAATAGATAAATCCACAATTATAGTTGAAGCCTTCCGCAGCCCTCTCTCAACAGTTGACAGGAAAAACTAGACAGAAATATAAAAGAATCAACAACACTATCAATCTAAAGGGTACATACAGAACACTCCAAAAAACAACAGTAAAATTCACATTCTTTTAAAGTGTCCATGGAACATATATCAAGATAGACAATACTCCATATCCTGGGCCACAAGACAATTCTCAATAAATTTAAAATAATTACTATCATACAACGTGTGTTCTGTAGCCACAATGGAGTTAAACCAGAAATCAATAATAGAAAGATAATTGAAAATTTTCCAAGATTCAGAAACTGAACACATAGTTCTACATAATCCATGGATCAAAGAGGAAGTTGCAAGTGAAATTTAAAAA
Source organism: Equus quagga (assembly GCF_021613505.1). Classification (NCBI taxonomy): domain Eukaryota; kingdom Metazoa; phylum Chordata; class Mammalia; order Perissodactyla; family Equidae; genus Equus; species Equus quagga. Next base: position 139,410,593 of record NC_060268.1, read on the forward strand.
TACACTGAACTAAATGAAAACGAATGTACATCATATCAATATTTGTGGGATAAATCTAATCACTTTGGCAACGAAATATTATAAAAATGCTTGCATTAGGAAAGAGGGAATGTTCCATATCAGTAATCTAAGAGCAGAAATCATGGATATTTAAAGCAGAAAAATCAATAAAAATGAATCAAAGTGAAGAAAAAACTATTTGGAAAGATCAGTTAAATTGACACATCTCTAGGAAGACTGACAAAGAAAAAGAGAGAAAACACAGATTAACAATACCAGGAATGAAAAACGACGTGCTAGGACAGACTCTGTAGACATCAACAGGACAACAAGGGAATACTACAAACAACACTACAGACATAAATTTGACAACTTACGAGAAATAGATCAATTCCTCAAAAAGCACCAATTACTAAACTTACCTAGTGTGCAATAGCTAATTTGAATATCCTTGTAACTCAAATGGAAATTGAATTCCTAACTAAAAATCAGTCAAAAGGAAACTTCCAGGTCCTAATGGTTTCTCTGGTGAATTCTACCAAATATTAAAAGAATTAACAGCAATTATACACAATTTATTCCAGAAATCACAAGAAGAAGCGCCATTTCCCAATTCATTTCTTTGAATCTAGTATTACTCTGATATCAAAACCATACAAAGAGAAAATAAAACAAACAAAAAGTTACAGGCCAATAATTCTAATGATTATAGACACAAAAACCTTGAATAAATACTAGTAACTGTAATTTCACAATGTTTAAAAATAATTATACACCATGGCCATGTAGGTTATATTCCAGTGATACAAGTTTAGATCGATGTAATTGATCTAAAGTTGATCAATGTAAACTATCATAGCAACAGATTTAAGAAGAAAAATCACATGATCATATCAATTGAGAAAATAATTGGGAAAATTCTTTATCTTTCATGATTTGAACTCAGAAAAATAAAAATAGGAACGTTGTCAACTTAGTAAAGCTCATCTGACAGAACATACAGCCAACATTGCACTTAACGGCAAAAGATATAATGTTTGCCCACAAGACTTTGAATAAGGCAAGGATGTCTGCTGTCAACACCTTTATTCAACACAGTACTGGACGTTGTAGATAGCACAGAAAAGCAAGAAATAAAATATATGCAATACAGATGAAATAGAAAGAAATAAAACTTTCTATTTGAAGATGACATCATTTTCTCCATAGAAAATCTCAAAGAATCCACAAAAAATTTCTAGAACTAGTGAGTTCAGCAAGGTCAAGAACACAAGATAAATGTGTAAAAGTTTATTGTATTTCCATATCCTGGAAATGAATATATAGGCACCAAAATTAAAAATATAATTCCAGTATAATCACTCAAATAAACAAAACACTTAGATTTAAATCTAACAGAATATGTATGCTAAAAGCTACAAAATCCTCATGAAAGGAATCAAATATTTAAGATTTAAGAATTTGGACAGACAAATTGGGTTCACAGGTTGGAATGCTCAAATAGCAAATATGTCTATTTCTCCCTAATATTGCAAGTTTAATGCAGTTCCTATCTAGATATCAGTGAGATTTGTTGCAGAAATAGAGGAGGAAAGACAAAGGAACTAGGATTAAAATTTATAAAGGTAAAGCTCTTTATAAGAAAGGCAAAGGAACTAGAATAGTCAAAATAATCCTGAAATAGAAAAATAAAACACGAGGAATCAGTCTATTCGCTGTTAAGACTTACCATATGGCTAGGGTGATCAAGTCTGTGCAGTATTGTCAGACAGATAGACAAGTAAATCTCACAGCTTGTACAAAAATTAACTCAAAATGGGAGAAGGACTTCAATATAAATGAAATCATTTAAATGCTTTAGAAAAAATATAGGATAATATCTTTGGGATTTAGGGCTCAGTGAACAGTTCTTAGTTTTGACACCTAAAGCATGATCTATATGAGGAAAACTTGATAATTTTGACTTCATCAAATTAAAAATGTTCTGCAAAAGCCTCTGCTGCGAACATGAAAGTGTAATTAGAAACTAGGACAGAATATTTGCAAACAACATATATGGCAAAAGACTAAAGCCTAGAATATATAAAATCTCCAAAAACTCAACAGTAAAAAGTTTAACAATCCAGCTATAAAATAGTCAAAATGCCATTCTACAAGTGGTGAAATGAATAGACATTTCATCAAAGAGGACATAGAGATGGTGCACAAGCAGATGAAAATATGTTCAACATTATTAGCCATGAGGGAAATGCAAATTAAAAATGCAGTGAAATATCTCTACACATCTATCAGAATGGCTAAAATAAAACTTTCTAACACTACATGTTGGTTTAGACACAAAGAAACTGGATTACTGATACATTGATGGTGGGAATGTAAAATGTTAAACCACTCTGGAAAATGGTTGAGAAGTCTCTTAAAAGAACTAAATGTGGAACTGCCATACAATCCAACAACTGCACTCTTGATTTTCAAAGATACATGGCACAGAGACACGAAAATTAATGTTCATGCAAAAACCTGTACATGGATGTTCATAACAGCTTGATTCATATAGCCAAACTGGAAACAACCCAGATGGTCTTCAATAGGTTAATAGTTAAATAAACTGTAGTTTAATAAGGAACAAACTGTGGACACACACAACAACCTGGATGAATTATGCTGAGTGAACAAAAGCCATTGCAAAAGGTAGGAATACTGAGTTATTCCATTTACATAACACTCTTAAGATGACAAAATCACAGTAATACAGAACAGATTAGTGATTGTCAGGGGTGGGAAAGAGGAGCGAGAGGAATGAGAGAAGAAGGATAATACATAGGATCTTTGTGGTGATGCAATTTTCCCCAAACTTGACTGTAGCAATATCTTTATCCTGATCTTTATCGAGGGAAACGAGGTGAAGGGTACATGAGATCTCTCAGCATTATTTCTTACAACTGCGTGTGAAGCTACAATTATCTCAAAATAAAAACTTTAAAAATAATTTTCATGAATCCGTTGCTTGTTTTTAGTCAATCTGAACTTTCCAAGTCTTATTTCCAATAAATCGAGCAAAGCAAAATAAAACGTCAATAAATCTAAATTGAAAAAATTTACATATTATCTAAAACTTGACTCAGAAGAGGAAAAAACAAAATTCCTCTCTAAGTCAAAGCTCAGATGAATATCTATTTTGTTGAATCCCTGTATTAGAATGTATTTGTACAATTACATGGTAAATCAATTTTTAAACTACACAACCAATCAATTTGCTCTAGGCTCTACCCCTTTTAGTGGAACCTGGAGAGTAATCATTCATTTATTTTGTAGCATATATTCCTTTGTTTTTAAATCTGTATCCAAAAAGAAAATTTCAGGAATATCTTGTCAAGTGCTAAGAGGGATGCAAAAATAAACCATTCTTTGTACCTGACCTTAGAGAGTTCACTAGACATATAAAAATATTGAGAATATACCTTGAATTCTTTATACTTATCAAAACATGTTATCATTTTCCAGTATTCTATCATTGAACACTTCATCATGAATAATAAAGTTGCTCGTGCACAATTGTGAATGCCCAAAGAGTACAAAAGCCATCTCTTTCTAGATAACTTATGAAAATATCAATTGACATGAATTTTCCTTATATTTTCCTTACCCATTCCATTTCAAATATTGAACCAGACCCATTTGTCCTTTCCTGATTAAGAGCTTATTTTTCTGGACTGAAAACAAACTGATTGAAGAGTCTGATTCTTCTTTTCTTTGAAAAAACAAAAACAAACAATAGCCACTGAAGAGAGAATTCTAGGTGTCTTGAAAGGGGAAGAGAGATGGAAAAATGTTCATGAAAGCAAAGAAATTGGTTGATCTAAGATTCTCCTAGGATGGAGGGGGTAAAATCTTGCTTGGCTCTGAGAGCAAGGACACTCCCACTGCCCCACTGCAGTGCCCTGAAAAGAGGGGCAAGACCCTGGGAATTGGCTTAAGGGAAGCATGCTGTCGAAGTAACCGCCAACGTTCAAATCCTAGTAAAATATTTCCTAGTAGAAACAAGTTTCATTAGTCAAGTAAAGGAAAATACCTCAGAGAATTCATGATTTTAGAGCTGTTTTACATTTAGCACTAGAGAATGCTGTTTGATTTCTATTTTGAAATCTGATGCTACTGCTCCAGTAAACTATATTTACTACATATATAATTGTATATAGTCATATATAACTATATTATATGTAATATATATAATTTAATAATTGCAATAATAAACACAATTGCAATATTCTTGACAAAATAATAGATTCAATTTATGAAAGAAGCATAAAACTATCAAGTCTTCTAGTTTTTTGAAAAATAACTTTTTATTACATTTGTTTTTCTTCTCAAATAGGTATAGCAAAAGAAGTAAAGGCAAGGAATAGCCAATTTAGGGTGAAATTTTTCTCTATTAATATGAATCAGTTCTTTACACAGAACTCAAAAGCTGTAATATAATGGTGGAACACTCTTCATGTAAAACTGGTATAGAAGTGCCAATATGTGATAGGAGGCTTCCGCTTGTACATTTTTTCCTATGTTGACCTGTTCTTGAGTTGGTATTTGGTGACGGAGCCCAGAAGTGAATGTTAGTACTAGAGCACAATCTCCCACTAACTGGGTTTCTCTCCCAGTCTAGTGTTTTGGAAAAAAAATTCCATAGAATTTTTTCAGATTTACAACATTTTCAAGGTAATCTGTGGAGGCTTGATTTATCAAACCCAGAAACTTAGACTGGATCCGGCATCTACAATTAATCTAATCAATTAACAGATTTAGACAATTGTTCACATTCAGTGGTTTCGTTTTATCCGAAATGATACATTTCAAATGTGATATTCCTCTAGCAAATGTAATAGAAAACATGATTCTTAATGTTTAGCTGTTTGTAAAAAAAAAAAATTACATTGAAACATAAAGGTGCACAAATTGTAAATGTATAACTCAAAAAATGTTCTAAAAGTTAAACATGAATCCAGAATGAAATACAGATAATGCTCTACATCTAAGGGTGTGCACTCCTGTTTCCCTTTCAGTCTATAGCTGACTTATGCTAAGATAACCACTCTTATGACTTCTGTTACCATTGACTACATTTGTCTCTTTTTGAAGTACAAATGGAATCATGTTGTCTGAATTATTTTGCCCAACATTATGTTTGCGAAAGTTCTTCATATTTTGTGTCCAATTACAACTTTAGTAATCTCTATTGCTGGATAGCGTTCTGTGGTATGAATGTAATACAATTTATTTATGCTCTTGATGAGTATTTAGGTAGTTTCCCATTTTAGGATACTACAAATAAATTTGTTATAAATATTCAAGTTCTTTTTATTGTTGTTGAACGTATGTATGCATAGCTGTAGAATATATACTTAGGAGCAGAAAAACTGTCCAATTTGTAGAGTATGTACATTCACCTATAGTTGATAGGGGTCAACAGTCTTCTAAAGTAGCCAAATCAGTGAACACTCCCATTAGTACTGGATGAGAGTTCTGGTTGATCCATATGGTCATCAACATTTAATATGGGTATTCTATTCTTTTTCATTTTAGGCATACTTGTAGGTATATAAAAATAACACATTTTTTGCCTCTCTGTAATTCTCATGTTTTCTTTTTAAATAAGAATGTACACAAAGCCCACATTTAATCAATAATTCAATAATCTACTTTGAAAACTTGTATTTGTGTGTATATGATTATACACCTCTATAGCGTCACAAAAAGTAACAAAAAATCATAAAATTATATTTACTGTCATACAATGACTCTGCATACTATTAAAAATCTTATTGTATTTTTTCTCACCTTCTTATAGTTCATTAAATCAAACAGAGAACTGATGTGGGGTCGGTGAGCCAAGGAGTCGAAAGAAAGATTTCTTAGACTCTCAAGATCTGGCAGTAGTGCTCTTTTATTTAGAGAATAGTATAGAATAGCATGGGGACAGGACCCATAGGCAGTCAGAGCTTCTGCTGCCGCCGCTTCTGCTGCCCCCGCTGGCATGGGGACAGAGCCCATGGGCAGGCAGAGCCGCTGCTGCTGCCCCCACTGGCATGGGGACAGGACCCATGGACAGGCAGAGCTGGTGCGTGGGGACAGGACCCACGGGTGGTCAGAGCTCCTGCTGCTGCCCTGAGTTGAGGGTTAGGGCTAAATTTAAGGCATAGGTATATGATTCATCTCTTTACAAGACAAAGGAAAGAACATGAAAAAAAGTTAAAATGGTATCAGTGCAGGTGGGGTCTGGTCATTGGGTGATCCCATGACTTTTAGACAAGAATCAAATCGGATTAAGTAAAGGTTAGAAAGGTTAGACGCCACCACCCTAAACCAGTTACATGAGATTGCCAGACAGCAACCAACTTAAGTTCTTGCCTTCCCCATTAAGAACTTCTAGGGACAAGGTCATCTCTCCTCTTCTTCCTGGTACAGAGAGGGAGGCACCTTTTACAGATAGAGATTTACCTTACAAATGTAAATGTGTCCCAACAAGGGCAAGTTCCATTCCCCAGAGCCTCCTTCCCTGTCCCAGTTTATCAAAAGCAATCAGCCCAAAACAATCCTGATGCCAAAGAGACATATCCTGGGGTGGCCAATTTCGGGTCCCTACAAGGTCACCCCCTCTTCCTTCACAAACGCAAATGTCTCTCAGAAGGGCAAGCAAAATTCCACTCCTCGGAGCCTGCTTCTCATCTGTAGTTTTAAAAGTAACCAGCCTAAAATCCTCATCAAGAACGATCTTGAGATTTAGTGGTTTTCAGAAAGTTTTTTTGTATTGATTCACAGGAATCTGAAAAGACAGAGGCTCATCAAACTACGTAAATGTCCTTTGACCAGATGATGTGAGTTTTGCTGACCTCAAGTTTTGTTTGTACGTTTGTTTGTTTGTTATAATTTCCCTGTGGTACATAAGCTATAGATACCAGATTGCAAGTGTTCCTATGTTGGAAAACAGTCTTTCCTGACTTCTCATCAGAACCAGTAATCTAACCTTACAAGGTGCATGTGAACTTTAAAATTCATGAGCCAACACTTACTTCCATTGAATTTTCCTTGCTTTGATCCCATGCCATATTGGTGTTTCACAGAAGCAAAAGAAAAAAAAATTAAAGTCAAATTTTTGACAGAAAATACTGAGTTTGATCCTGAAGACCACAACACTGATTATTTCCACTGTAATCATGAATTCTGCATGTGACTTCATAAAAATGTCTTGTAATCATTACTTTTTCCCTATTTGTTTTTAATGAACATATTTTAAACATTACAAAAATCTGAAAAATATAACATTTTAATAAAGTAATCATAGAATATTTCCCCTCATGGCTCTGCATAAACTTTTGTAGAGGTTTTAGGCATTTATTTTTATATTATGAACACAATTTTGTATTTTCCAAGAGGTCTTAGGGCAGAATTTTCCTAATGTACTTACTCCGAACATTAGATTTGGATCCAATAAAGGCTTTAGACTCGGAAAAAATATTCAACTCTGTACAGCAGTAAATAACAGCGTGATACTGTAGTTGTAGCTGACTGCTACAGGTACCATGAACAAAGACTAGATTTAACTGGCTGACAGTCAAAAATGCACATTACCAATGATAGATATGGTTATAGTTATATAGTTATAATATGCAATATTTTTTCTGTTGCAGGCTCAAGATTTATGGCATATAAGGAAATAGCATTTGTCGTCAAATTTCTGCTTCCAAATCTCCATAACAATACAGTATATAATTATATCTCGTAAAATTTCAAAGTTATTTGATGTATTTTTATTCATCTCTTTAACAAGAGTCTTGAGAATCTTCACAAAGTTATCATTTGTCTATCTATTTATTTGACAACCTCATCAGCAAACACAATGTTAAGTACATAGTATAAACTCTTGAGAAATATTTTTCGCTACAAGTTCATATCTCCTCAGGGCTGTCAAGTTATACTGCAAAGCACTCCTCAACATAAAAATTCATAAATCAACTTCCTATGACTGAATAATCAATTTCCTTATTCCTTATAAGAACTGTTATTTGAAAGAATAAAGTTTAATTTTAAATAAATATTAATTTAAATTTATACATGAAAGCAGAACAGCATTTTTATCTCTACAAATTCATTGTGTGACTTCAAACCAGTGCTAAAGAAATTTATATGACATGGTGTTAAATATATGTTGAAGCAATTAGGTAAACTTTCAAGAAGGTATTGACACAACTAGAGAGACCTGCAACTAAGATATACAACTATGTACGGGGGGGTTGGGAAGATAAAGGAGAAAAAAAAAAAAAGGGCACTAAAGAGGAGTTATTTGCAAATGGCAGAATTCAGGCTACATACCTATTCCCAGAAGAGAAATAAGGCTTTATTTCTTATCTGACCCTGGAAAGTGCCGTGTGAAAAATCTTAGAGGGAACAGGGGAAAAGGCAGAAATCACTAGTATTCTTGACTTCTAGACTTCTAGACTTTAATCCTTGCCTGACCATGTTGAAATCTTCTATTTCTGGTTTGGTGACTATTCTAAATTCTTTGCCTTGCAAAGCATTCAAACCTCCAAACCCAGGGTTGATAGCAATTTGATAAAGGTAGCTCTTTAAATTTTTCCTTGAATAACTCCAGCAAGACAACAGACAATTCTTAAAGTTATTTCTGTAGTTTTATAACAACTCTTGAACTAAATTTGAACTCATAATAAGTAAGCTATATCTCAAGAAGACTTTGCTTATAAAGATCAAATATTCTCAAAGAAGAGTCAAGTCCAGTTTTGCTAAAATACTAAAGCATTACAGTTACACAAAAAATTCTTCACTTTATAGAATGTTAACATAGGTAGTTTGTGAAACTGAAAATTGTCAAGAAACGTGGAAATTTGGAAACAATTATTGAATATATTTTCTAATGCAATAAATTACAATTATGTAGTTATCTAATAATTGGAGAGTTGGTGATAAAAATGATTAAAATATTTTTTCAAGAAAATTCCTTGATTTTCTATTTTACGTAATAAAATAAGATTCCAGAGATAGTCTCTCCATTTATTCATTATTATTATTATTATTGGTGTGCTTTTTGTTTTTGGTGAGGAAAATTGGCCCTGAGCTAACATCTGTTGCCAATCTTCCTCTTTTTCCCTTTTTTCCCCAAAGCCCTAGCACACAGTTGTACATCCTAGTTGCAAGTCACTCTAGTTCTTCCATGTGGGATGCCACCACAGAATGGCCAGATGAGCAGCGTACATGTCCGCTCCCAGGATCCGAACCAGTGAACCCTGGGCCACCAAAAGAGGAGTGTGCAAACTCAACCACTCAGCCATGGGCTTGCCCCCCTATTCATTATTTTTTTAAAGGAATACTTAAAGAAATTTATATACTATAGTTTCCCTGTAGTATTGCTGCCATCTGCATCTTAATGTATTTATTATTTTATTCTAGATTATTAATAAAAAGTTTTATATTTTCCTTTGTTTTTCATTTTCATGTTAGGGCAAGAACAACATTTCTCATCCTTCTCCCGAAAGGTTGGCTCTTTATAAATGCAAGATGGAAGGATAGTCCTCCCATCATCTACGAAACAAAACTTTTTAAGAGATGCAATTTTGCAAAAGATAATGCACCAATTATCAGGGAAACAAACACATTTTTTTCTAACATGTTAATTGTATTCTTTTTATTTGTTGCTTAAAGTTAGATAGGCTACATGTCTTATAATCAACAATTCATCAAGCTTCAGAAATTGTCACCAAGTCAACTTTAAGGATTCTTGAATCCCCCCTGCTTTCTTTTCCATTTATAAAATCTTAATATTCTAACAAAGAACATAATAATCAACAGAATAGAGAATTTATAGAAAATAAACACAATAGTCACTATGGACCATAAATGTAACACAAGAACACTTTTCACTTAAGAAAATTAAAAATAAGAGACGAAAGAAAATACTACAAGGAGACTAACTTCACAGTGAATAAGAGAAGGTGCAACCTACCATGAATACTCCCCAAAAGTAAGCTTCATTCACAGAGGCATTACATATACTGAGAAGTGATATTCACTACCGATCTATACACAAATGACTTTGACAAGATCACAAAATCACATAGAATCAATGCCTTAGAATACAATGAATAAAAATTGACATACTTTTATACTGAAGAGGTGACCAATATGGAAAGGAGAAAGCCCTTGTGATCGTTTACCCTGACAATCAAAGACACCGAAATTGACAGAAGCTTCAACACTTTCATTTAGAGCTGCTGTGTCCAATATGGTAGCCACCAGCCACATGTGGGATGTTTAAACATATATTAACCAAAATGAAATAAAAGTAAAATTTTGGTTCCATAGCAGTTGCACAAACCACTTTTCAAGTGCTCAGTAGCCACTTGTGGATATACAAATGTGTCTATCATTACAGAAAGATCTGAAGGACAGTGTGATCACAGGAATAACACTCTACCTGACATTCCAAGCTTCCTTTTCAAATCTTTAAAAGCATGACCTATATTTTGTCTGAATTTACTTAGTTTATTTCCTTTTATTTTTTAATCTAAATGGAAGTTTCATTTCAAATTGGAGTATCAACTGGCTCTTTTGACAAGGTAAAGAAAGAACTGTCACAATTCACTGAAATAGATGTACTGAAGATTTACGTGAACGCAGTGCGAGTGGAAATAAACGGCTTCGGGACAAACCTCTTTTTCTCCACAGTTCATGCTCTACAGCTAATTTTCAGATAGTTTACCAAGTTTCTTCACCACTATTTGGCAAAAATTTACTGCTAAAGTATTGAGAATCAACCTATTTATTTCATATAATAGATCAGAAGCATTCTAGAGAGTGAGAGAATTTATTTCAGATTTTAACATTTCCACTTAGGTTTTAGGAACTAAAGTCAACCATAGGTATTATTTATTTCCACAGTTCAAGGGCTCTTCACTGCTGTGTCCCTCTCCTAGATGGTCCTTCTTTTTTTTTTTTTTTTTTTTGTTATTATCTAAACCCTTTCTTATAAACTTTTCTCAGAATATTTATAAAATTTTCCCCTTTGCCCTTCACTTGTTATCCAAAATATAGAACGTTAATTGAAATAGAGACTACTATGCTATCTTTCTAAATATAATGTGTTGCTTACTGTTAAAATAAGGAAAAGAAAATTTGTTTTGTTCTTGTCATTTCTTCATCAAAATATCTCTAAACCTAAACCTCAAATGAAATGCAGACGATATTAGTCATACAGTGACTTTATAGTTTTCAACAAAAGTCTTTATTTTTATTGAAAATAGTTTACAGTTCCTTGAAATACTCAAAACATAATGATATAACAAATCTACTACGACAAATAAACTCACGAAACTACAATATATACTCGTTTAAAAATATATGCATATTTCTTGCAATTATTTATTCTTCTGAAGGATACTATGTCACAGACTACAATTTTTCACATAATTTCTTAATGTTTTATGGATCCAAAGGATAAATTAATAAATAAGTTTATTTTCATGTTTCGGGATATATTTTGGATTTTTTTGAAAGTATCTTTTGTAGGTCAAACATTTGTGAATATATGATTGCTTACTCATATCATAAATATGCAATTTGTATACAATAAATGTAGATATTATTCAGAAAGAATCTTGCTAACATTATTCGGTTTTCTTCTTTACCTCTATTTCCATGTTATTCAATCTTGTGAATCCAAAAAGGTTCTAACATTATGTTTCTCACATCTTCTTGATGGTTTTATTTCCTCAGGTATATATTTATATATGCACCATACATATGTATGCTAAGTTACTATACCTATACTCTACCTACACTGTACTATACCTTGGCTTTTTGAATTGAATAAAATTGAGAAGTTTAGAACAAAGCTGAAAAATTAAGAATATTTACAAAACTACAAAAACAAAATTGAAATTCAATGCTTTGGTCTAAAGTGATGACAAAATAATTTAAAATGAAATCTTACGTAAGTTTCTTCTCTAGTATATTTTAACTGGTAGACTGAGTAAAGCAGGTTGCCACTTCTAATGTGGGCATGCCCCATCCAATCGGTTGAAGGCTTACATAGAACAAAAAGGCTGACCCTCTTGGGAGTAAGGGAGAATGTCCTGCCTGACTGCCATAAGCTGGATCAGTGGTCTTTTCTAGCCTTCGAACTCAAACTGAAATGTCGACTCTTCTTGGGTCTTGTGGCCGCTGGCTTTCTGACTGGAACTTACATAACAGCAGTCCTGGGTCTCTTGCTTGCCAATTTCAGATCTTGGGACTTCTCAGCTGCCATAATCATAAGTCAATTCCTTATAATAAATCTCTCTCTCTTTGTGTGTATATATATATAGTATTAGACCAATAAAATCACTGTACTTGGACTCCAGATTAGAATTGTGGAAGAAGTATCTAAAATGCCTTTACTTTTAGTAAAGCAATGACATTTATATTAAATCTGTTTTCTAAAAATGAAAAAAGAATACCTAAGTTTTGCTTGTCTCTAAAAGCACATAGTAATTTTGACTCAATATTCATTTTTTTCCTGTCTCAACTTGACCACTTAGCATGTGTTTTGTTTGACTTCTGGACACAAATATTCAAAAAATCTCTTACTTTCTCCTATAAGCAAATAAAATTATTCTAAAATAAACTTAAATAAATTTAATAACTAAAATTTAATAAACAAGAAAATTTAGAACCAAGCGATAGACTTCAGACTTCTTTAATTAGTGTTAATTTCTGATTTATAGTTGCCTTTGTATGTGGTGCTATTGGGTTATCTATATTATTCATTATCCTACTTCCAATTAGATTTATTGTAAATTTTTCAATTTCAAATTTATCTGAAACTCAACCATAAAGTAATAAACTCCTTGGTACATAAAACTTTCACAAACTTATTTTCACATAGTGAACAACTGAAAATGAAATTAGATCAAAAATATCTCATTAATTTATGAAGTCTCCATTTTAATATAGTAAGAAATAAAATATATTTTTAAAATTTGTTTTTCATGTATATTTCTACATGGCTCTTTTAATGATAAAGTTAATTATTATAGAGTTATAATATGCTTTAATATTTAATATTAGTTTCTATAGCTATCATAACAGCAATAGGCTGGAGATTCTACGGGATAATCTGTTTTGTTTTTTTACAGTTCTAAAGAATGCTCGCCATGGTCCATTTCTCCTTCTTCAAAGCCAATCAAATTCCTTTCACACTTCACATCTCTCCTTCTTCTTCTTCTGTTGTCACAGCTCTTTATCTATGTTAACTAAACTGAATTTATTTTCTTAAAAGAATTAATCAAAGTCTCCTAACAAGCTTTTTGGGATCAGAAGCCTTTAAGATTTTGAGTAGTTATTTTGAGAAAAAGAAAACAAACAAAAATCTTCTTTTTTGTATATCACGCCCGTCCTCAACAAACACACACACACACACACAATTCTGGGCTCATAGAATCTTAAAACTTTAGTTTCATTAGCTATATGGTTAATACACCTCTGACTTCAAGTCAGAGAATCTTTGCACACACACTGGGTCCAAAATCCACTCCTTAGAGCCAAACATGCCTGAATAAAGGCCAAGTAAATAAAGGTCAGTAAAGGTTAAGTAATGCTCACTTATATTCATGGCTATTTTGATTTGGTACTACTGTTAGTGTTAGAATAAAGGTAAAAGACTAAAAGACAGGTATTTATGGGAGTAAAAGGGTTATTAATAAACCTGATTGACTTAAAGAGCAGTTCACACTCAATTTCCATGTGACAGCTCTTTCTGGTTTAAAAAGCCCTCTTTCTATGGTGGAGGAGCACAATTGAAACGATTTATAGAAGACAGTGTATAGTATTCTCTTTGTGCTTCTTTATTGTTCTGCCTCAGTGCCTCATGAGAACTTTTACTACCTTAGAACTCTCTGACAAATACTCTTATTTTGTATTACTGTGACAGACAGGTCAACACAGCTCTGAGTGATCTTTGTCTCCTGGGATTCCAGCTCTTGTCTAATCCCCTCCCCATGAGTGTGGGCTGAACCTAGCGACTTGCTTCTTTTAAACAGAATAGAATTTAATGGAAGACATATCACTTCTATGACGAGATATCACTTCTGTCACTAAGTTACAAAAGAATGTGACTTCCGTCTTGCTGAACTCTGTTGCTTTTTTTGGCTTGCACCAAGTTATATTGGAGAGACCCACATGGCAGGGCATTCAGAGTAGCCACCAGTCCACAAGGAACTGAATCCGCCAACAAAATGTGAGCAAGCTTGGAAGCAGATCTTTCCCTACTCAAGCTTTGAGATATCCAGAGACCCAGCCAACATTTTAATTGTAACTTGGCAGACCCTGAGTAGAATACCCAACTAAGCCACACCCAGATTCCTGACCCACAGAAACTGTGACGTAATAAGAATGGTGGTGGTTGTTTTGAAGCCACTACGTTTGGGGGGTAATTTATTATATAGCAACAGATAACTAACACAGCTACTTTGAAACAACATTTCATTTTGTATTTTAATGCATATTTAACAAAAAATTTGGAGGTGGATACTCAGAGAGAACTTCATGTTTACTAACATGTTCAGGCCCTCTTTTGTAACCTAGACTAACAGATTATCTTTTGAATAACACAATTTTGTAACCACATTTCAGGGTATTATTTAATTGTAGCAACAAATGTTTATAATGTCTCACAATGTTCACTGTCAATTCTTTTCTGCCATAATTCCCTCATTTCATGCTCTGAATTATATTTATCTCAGTGTTATCAGATGACTCAAGAAGAAAGAATGCTAACACAAGGACTTCTGCTTTTACTCGCAAATAACCATTACAGCCAGAACTTCATGATTTCCATACATTTTGTTAAAATATATGCAAATATTGGATATATATACTTTCTAAGAATAGGTTTCATGGATCCCATCAGCTTCCCTCAAATATTAAGAACCTAAGAAATCCTAAGGAAACTAAGAAATCAGAGCAAGGATTATTTCATAAAGTCTCTGAGAACTATGATACAAAATAGGGAAGCTCGGGGCCAGCCTGGTGGCATTTCAGTTAAGTTCATGTTCTCTGCTTTGGCAGCCTGGGGTTTGCCAGTTCAGATCCTGGGCAGGGACCTACGCACTGCTCATCAAGCCATGCTGTGGCAGGCATCCCACATATAAAATGGAAGAAGATGGGCACAGATATTAGCTCAAGGCCAATCTTCCTCAGCAAAAAGAGGAGGATTGGTGGCAGATATTAGCTCAGGGCTAATCTTCCTAGAAAAAAAAAAAATAGGGAAGCTTATTTATAAGATACAAACCAAAGGTCTATATTTTGAGTGTTATTGTAGATTTAGTTATTCACATATTCAATAAATATATATTTGGGGGCTGGCCCAGTGGCATAACGGTTAAGTTCATGCACTTGGCTTCAGCGGCCTGGGGTTTGCAAGTTCAAATCCCAGGTGTGGATTTACACACCACTCATCAGTCTGTGGTGTGGCTGTGTCCTACATACAAAATAGAGGAAGATTAGCACAGATGTTAGCTCCATGACAATCTTCCTCAAGGAAAAAGAGGAAGATTGGTAATAGATGTTAGCTTATGGCCAATCATCTCACCATAATAAATGTATATATATTTGGTGACAAGTGTTCACACTATGCTAGATAATTGAGAAACACTTGGTATTCTAAACCAAAAGCTAACTTTAACTACTATGTTTACTCTTTTAATTCTAATTCTCCCTTTACAGATCTTACTCTGTAGTAGGTTAGATATGTTATTATACCAATTATTGTCCAGTAATACAGTAGAATATAAGAACTTCTGTAGGAGGAATTCCAGGTACAATGGGTACACCTCAGAAGGGCAGCTAATACAGACACACAGGAAAGCAAAACCTTAGGTGACCCCAGAAAGACGAGGAGACTGGAATCCATAAAATGGAAGAAGGAAGGTGAATTGTTTTAGCAGAGAAAATGGTGAGTGCAAAGATGATCGAGAAGGTGTTAAAACTCAGAACTCAGAGACTTAGTATGATTTTGGCTCAGCGTGCATGGAGGAAGAGATTAGAAATGACGCAGAATCAATAAGCAGAGAAAACATCATAAAGGGTCGGCCATGTTTATTAGTTTAAATTTGTTTGTATTAGGTTCCTAATAGAACAAGAAGAAAAGCTGAAAATCCCTAGCTTCTGATTGAAAATGACTCTTCTTAGTTCTTTTAATTAGGAACAGGTCATTGAATTGAAAAAGTACACACACTCTACTTTCCAAGAGACCTTGATGTTAAGATATTTAATTGATTTATTATAATTTTAACAGGTATTTATCTTTTTCTTGGCACATAATCATGATATGCCTTACTTTGTCAAAATTATATCTTATAAACTTATGAATTAGTAAATAGTTTGCCCACATTTAAATTTTACATAAAACATGAAAGTAGTTGCTCTTGAAAACATGGTACTATACAACTTAACCTTGAATAGATGGAAAATGTTCTTAAACTGGAAAGTTCTATTAATTCTGCCTAAAGTTCTTCTGAGAGAGTCAAGGTTTGAAATGGCTTTTTAAGAATGGTAAGTGGACTTCAAGCCTTAAATATATGACTTTATTTATAATCATAAAACAGTAATTGCTGTATTACATTTGTTTTAAAATTTCTTCCAGACATAGAAAAATAAATTACCAGTTATCTCAGTTTTACCATTGACCAATATAGTTACTACATAATATTTACGCTCTCTTTGCTTCATCAATTATATACAAAACCTATATTTTAACACTTCTGAGAGCTTAATTTGCACTTAAATCACAACACCTCAATTTATCTTACTTGTTTTGAGTTGTAGGTCTTTAAATATTGAATATGTTATAATATTCCAGAATAGCTCACTACACTAAGAAAATTACATTCCTGTCTCTTCCTCCTCAAAGCCGTTGTGCATGCACAAGTTATTAAGAATTTTCCTTCTTTTGTTGCAACAAGACTGGGAGATGAAGAGGACAGGGATACAGAAGATATCAATAAATATTTTTAAATAAATGAGTGAGTAAATAAATCAGTATTGTTGGATTGAGGAGTGTAGTTAAATACGATGAACACCGACACTCAGAATTACTGAAAAAAAGAATCACCAAACTAAGACCACCTACCTGTAGGTGAGATATCACTTTAATTCCTTTACCACACATCCGGAATTGACCTTCCACTTGGAAGACATAGATGCTGGTTCTTGTCAAATTCTAAGTGGCTGACACATGACTTAAAAGTGCACCTAGAAAGGAGTGACGTCAGCAAGATGGCCGAAAAAGATATCCCTTGCTTGTATCCCCCTCTGAGCCACAATAATTTGGCATCCATCCATGAACAAAAGTGCTTTTGTGGGAACTTTGGAAACCAGGAGATTGTGAAACCTCAGTGCAGTCGAAGACCAAGGAGAGCCATTTTGAGACAGCCACCGGGCTCACGCTAGGTGGCTGACTTGCCAACTGTGGTCCCAACTACAGACCCAGAAACAGCTCCATACCCTAAAACTAAGCTCCAGCATCATCTGGCTTTGGTTCTGTCACCAGCACCATATGCTAAGGGACCCAAGAGGAGTCATGCCCAACTGTGCATTGGGTAATAGGCATGTGGACCCTGGTCCCAGCTGTGCCTCTTCAAGTGGCCCATGAACCTGCTCCAGCCCATCTCAGTGCAGGCTGGGAACCCCTGAAGGTAAGCCCACCAAACTTGGTCAGGCTGTAGATTCTGAAAGGAACTTGTAACTGGGTTCCAGCCCATCCCAGCTGCAGCCCACTAACAGTCTTGCTGGCTCAGGGACCCTGCAGAAGACACTCCCATCTGCAGTTTCGGAAATTCTGAAAGGACCGTATACGCAGCTCCAGCTTTCTGACAGCCACTGTCTGCCAAGGATCCTGAAGGTCCAGGGTCCCAGCATGAAACATTCCCATCTGTGCCCTCGGAGATCTTGAAAGGGCCCTATACTTGACTCCAGTTCCCTCCCAGCGACAGTCCATGAATAGTCCTGCTGGCACAGGGACCTAGCAGGAGATCTCTTGGCTGTGCCACAGGAGTTCCTAAGCACCCTTTACTCTGCTTCAGCCTCATTACAACCACAGTCCACCAGCAGACCTGACTACCCAAGTACGCATCAGGAGACATGCACATCTGTGCCACCGGGGATCCTAAAATGGCCCTATACTCAGCTCCATTCCCTCCAGCCATAGTGAGAGACTAGTCCAGCCTCCCAAGGGACCTGGCAGGGATCACACTCATTCATGCCTCCAGAGCCAGGTTTACAGACCTCCGTCTTGGTTGAGGAATCTGAAACAGGCTGGTTCACTTCCAACCCCTCCCAGCCACAGTCCAGGGCCAGACCTGCCCACCCAGGACCCCATCCAGTGACCAGACCACAGCCCTTCTAGGGACAGGAGGCACACCTGTCCATGCACCCAGTAATAGGCCCACTGTCTGAGGAACCTACTGTGGACCCTGAAGCAGACTCTAGTCCCAGAGCCACCCTACCAAACAAGGTACAGGAAGCAGTCCCATCCACCTGGGGACCAGACAGGATTTATGCCTGACTGAGCCCCTGCTAACAAGCCTGCCAACTGCAGAATCCACTGCAGACCCAGTTACAGCCTTGTAAGTGGCTCCAACCCAGCACGACTATGGTTCCAGAGGTAATCTGATCAGCCCAGGGAGCACAGAAGATTGTCAGGGCACTGAAAATATTCTCTATGATACCATAATTATGGATATATGTCATTATACATTGGTCCAAACTCATAGAATGGAGAAGACCAAGAGTGAGATGTAATGTAAACTGTGGGCTGTGTGATCATGACGTGTCAGTGTAGGTCCATCAGTTGTAACAAATGTACCCTTCTGGTGGGGGATATTAATAATGGGGGAGGCTCTGCGTGTGGGTATAGGGGGTATATGGAGTATCTTTGTACTTTCTCCTTACACTGTGAATCTCATGCTGCTCTAAAAAATAAAACATTAATAATGATAATAATTTTTAAAACTTTACAACAGTAAAATTCCATTTACTCCTGTCTGCATTTCTTATCTTCTATTACACATCTCCATATTTTATAAATTCACCAAATATTTAACTTTTCATTCAATACTCCATGTATTCTAAGGAAATGGAAAGAAAATCTGTAATAAAGTGCTGTTTATATTCACCTACATGTTTACTCTTTCCAGCAGTCTTCATTTTTCCCTCCAATATCGGGTATCTATTGGTGTCATTTACCAACTATACTTTGGTATTTCTTCTGGGGCAAGTCTGCTGGATACAACTTTCTGCAGTTTATCTTTATTTATATTCATTTTACAGGATATTTTTAAAAATAAAGAATTCTACTGGACTTTTTTAGTCCGCACTTTAAATATGTGATTCCATTGTCTTCCAGCTTCTATTTTTTTCTGATGAGAAGTCAGCTGTAATTTTTATTGTCATTCTCATGAGTGCAATGTATCTTTTAAATTTTTCTCTAGGTTTTTTTTTAAGTTGTTGATGTTAGTCTTAATTTCGTTATTGTTGTTTTCCTTTATCTTCTTCTGTCAGCAGTTTGACTGTGATGTGTCTCACTGTGGTTTTCTTTGTATTTATGTACTTTGGAATTGCCGAGCTTCATCAATCTCTGAGCAATTCTCACTAATTATCTCATATAATGTGTCTTCTGCCTATTCATTATCTCCACTCCTTCTGAAATATAATTAGAATTATGTTTTTCCTTTTTAGATTTTCTCATGTGTCTTAGACACAATTTTCACTTTTTTCTCTCTGTGTTCTGTTTTATTAATTGATATGGACCAATATTCAAGGTAACTGACAATTTCTGCAGCTCAGTCCAGTCCATAACTAAACTCATTCAATGGTATATCTATTTTGATATTTTATATTTCAGCTCTAGAATGTCCAGTTTTTTTAGAGTTTCCAACATTCTAAGAAATTCCCCAAATGTTCACACATTTTGTCTGCCTTTCTACTCATCTCTTCTACATATTTTTTTTAATTTTTATTGAGTTAATGATAGGTTACAATCTTGTGAAATTTCAGTTGTACATTATTGTTTGTCAGTCATGTTGTAGGCGCACCCCTTCACCCTTTGTGCCCACCCCCCGCCCCACCTTTGCTCTGGTAGCCACTAATCTGTCCTCTTTGCCTACATTTTTAAATTCCTCATATGAGTGGAGTCATACAGGGATTGTCCTTCTCTAACTGGCTTGTTTCACTTAACATAATTCCCTCAAGGTCCATCCATGTTATTGCAAATGGGACAATTTTGTTCTGTTTTATGACTGTCTACTCATCTCTTCTACATATTTATCAGAGTTATTGTAAAGTTCTTGTGTAGTAATTCCAATATCTGGGTTCTCGGTGGATCTGCTTCTACTGACTACTGTTTTTTTCTTGACTACATGATATATTTTCTTATTTTTTCCTAATATGTTATATTTTGTGTTTCTATTGGATATGGATGGTTGAAAGGGTAGCAAATGAGGCCTTTGGGAGGAGATTAGGTCATGAAGATGGAGCCTTCCTTGATGGGACTAGTGCCCTTATAAAAGACCCCAGAGAGATTTCTTCCCCTTCCATCATGGAAGATACAATGAAAAGTGTGTGACCTGGAAGAGGGTCCTCATTCAACCATTCTGGCACCTTGATTTCAGACTTCCAGCCTCTAGAAAGGTGAGAAATAAATTTCTGTTGTTTCTAAGCCACCCAGTCTGCGACATTTAGTTATAGCAGCCCAAAGGCACTAAGAAAGCCCCATACCCTGTGGGGATATATTTCTCGGGTCTTTTCCCCTCCCCCAGCATTCATCACACTGCTTTTATGCCCTCAGTAAATATGATACATGAGAAAGAATTAGCAGGTGCCTTCAAATCAGATCTGTGAGGCTCCTCTGGATTCTAATTCAACAAGTTGACTCACGCGTCACATTAAAATTCTGCTAAAATTTAAGGCATTTCTTTTCACACCCCTCCATGGTACATATGCCTTTCCTAGTCTCATGCCACCAGGTATGGAACAAACTGTGGAAATCATTTCTCAACAAGCACTCATCCCTTTTTGAAATTTAGCTGTTTTTTTTTTTTAAGATTGGCACGTGAGCTAACAACTGTTGCCAATCTTGTTTTTTTATTTTTTAATTCTTCTCCCCAAATCCCCCCAGTAGATAGTTGTAGACTCCAGCTGTAAGTGCCTCTGGTTGTGCTATGTGGAACGCCACCTCAGCGTGGCCTGACGAGCGGTGCCATGTCCACGCTCAGGATCCGAACCTGTGAAATCCTGGGCCGCCGAAGCCCAGGGTTTGATTTGCTTAAATAGTTATATATATATATATTTTAGAACAAGGCAACCTGACAACTAACTGGATAAATAAGTAAATGAATATTCCATTTGATTTTATGTAAAGAGATTTTTTGTAAAGTGACCACAAAGTGCATGTATAAATGTACTTTTGAACTATATCCTCTTCAAGATGTACGTACATGCATTGGTGTAGGAAAAAAAAGAATCAGTGTCAAACCTCCCCTGGATTCTTTTCTTTTGTCTCCAAAGGGCTTTTTATTTGGCACTTGTAGATAACCCCCTTCTCATCCAAAGGATGGTCATTGGCTGAAAAGTGCAGATGTTCAGAGTGTGGGTTCTGATTCGAAAAGATGTAGATCCGTGTATTACTTTCCTATTGCTGCTGTGACAAATTACCACAGACTTAGTGGTTTCACACAACACAAACTTTTTTCTCTTACATTCTGTAGATCAGAAGTCTGACATGGATTTCACTGGGCTAAAATTAAGTTTGGCGGAGTGCATTCTTTGCTGGAAACTCTTAGGATGAATCTCTTTCCTTGCTTTTTCCAGCTTCTAGAGTCACCCTATTCCTTGGCCTCTATCTTCCTTCATCGTCCATCTTCAAAGCCAGCAATAGTTGATTGAGTCCTTCTCACACACTCTGACCTCCTCTTCTACCTCTCCCACTTTTCAGGACCACCCCAATAATCCAGGATAATCTCCCTCTCATTAAGGTCAGCTGAATGGCATCCTTAATTCTACTGGCAACCCTAATTCCCTTCACCATTAAACGTCCCATATTTATAGGTTCCAGGGATTAGGATGTAGATATCTTTGAGGGACCATTATTCCACCTACCACATTCACATCCTAACTCCAGACTTGGATCAGCATCTTGGCTCTAGCTCTTAGGATTTGTCCACAGTATTAAACCTTTAAAAGCTTTAATTTCCTTATTTGTAAAATGAGCATAATTGTCCTGGCTTTGCTTATTTGTTTTAGGAAATAATATAGTGATATATGTAGAGTGTTTAGTGCATAATTTAACAATCAAGAAATAGTCAATAAATGTTAGTTATACTATTATGGGTAAGAAATACAACTAGGAGGATGAAGACCCAGGAAAAATATCCTCAAGAACTTGCATATTTTTTATCTATTCCTCCACATTTTTATAATTTGCTGGTTAGCTATAAATAGTGTAAAGGTACTTGAGAAATACTTAAATACAATTTGGAGAAGTATGTCATTAACATCATTTTTATGGTTTAGTACTGTAGGCTAAATTGATAATCATAAAAACATTAGATTGTTTAACAATATTTGTATTACTGCAGACCTTAACAGCATGGATGGGGCCACAGAATGCTAATCAATGTCCAGGCAGACCCTGTGGATGTTTCAAGGATGCCAGCGCCACCCTGGCCTCTGCCATGGAAGCAGATGCTATTTGAATCTGTTTTCTATGACAGCCACTGAAGATGGCAGAAAAAAAAATTCTACATTTTAACACAAGCTGCTTAAATATTCAAGAACATATTTGGCATGTCAAGGCACTTTTTAAAAATTATTGTAAGAGATGAGATTTATAGGAAATACAAACTTTAAGCGACCAAGAAATATATTTTTCTAAATTTACCTGTGAATAAATATATTGTGTATGATTTCTAATCGATTGCTCTCACCGAATTCTGAAGGACAGTATTTTTAAGCCAAAGGAAGAGAGAAAGAAAATAATTATTCCTTCATTTTAAAACTTACGCTAGAATTATTGACCAAATTTACCACATATGGTGTCCTTGAAACTTAGAGTTTCTGTAAGATAATTTACATAGATTAATATAGTTCGTTCAATTTTTAAATTAATTTTTTCTAAGAACCTTGTTAACTTAGCTCCAATCCCACAGGGATTTTTGAGTAGACTCAGACATGACTGCTTCTCAAGCACACTGAGAAAATCCTAACTAGGTCTAATTTTCCAAGGGGTCCTTCCTAAAGTGATTTTATCAGCCTTGGACAGCAGAAGCTAGACTGGAATAGCAATTTTTGAAATGTTCATGGAGTCCAGATATTCTATATGTAAAAATAACTGAAGGAGACCTTTAATGCTTGAACATTATGACAATAACAAATAGGAGAATGACTGCACATATGGAGCAAGAATTTTGAAATGGATTTAAATATATTTTTATACAATAGCTATAAAGAGGATATAGCAGAATTTTTAATGAGACATTTGCTGATAAACATGAAATTATTTTCCCTTTAATTTGATAGAGCTCATTCCTACTGAACCAGATCTCCTATGTAAGCAAGGTGTGCCAGGATGTAACTTTCTTGTAACATACTATTTGCACATTATACTTAAAGAAAACAATCTCTACATCTAGTGCTTTATTCAATTTCCATTTAATCATGTCTATCTAAGATGGTTATTGCTGTCAATATGGTTTGCAATAATGACTCTTCTTGATTATATAGCTCTAGTAATGACATCCATATCTTTTTGCATGGACAGAGAACAGTTTAGTCTCTCTAAGCACAATATTCTGGGCTTTGGTAGAGACAGCAAATCTGCGATTATTGTCCAAACAGAAAATAGTTACATCTCCAGGCAGGGACACAAAGAAAGATAACATACAAATTCCTATAGAAAACTTCAAAAAGTGCCATCTCCAACAAGCTGTGGTTGAGCACAAAGTTCTGGTTTACTCACCGGAAGAGTGAGACTATAGTGTTCAGAGTCTGAGGATGTCCCTGAAAAAGCTGACATTAATTAGGAGACTAAACATGGAGGTTGCCATACAGGCAAAGCTCTTTGTATTTTTTTAAAATTGGGAATGAAAAGTCTTCTCAAACAAAATGTAATCCAAACTTGATTATTTTAAACATATAAACCCATAAATGCAGTTTAATATCTCAATCACAACTTACCTGGATCTCTTAAACAGAAAATAGTAAACTCACACACTGGTTCATATTTAATGTGAATTGATATATTTTATATATCCTTCTACTACTTTTCTCCTCCTAGAATACATATGTTTGACACAACTGAACTTTATTATAAAAGATACATAAGTACATGAAAATATGCTTGCAGTAGTCTCCACTTATCCACTGGGAATACATTCTAAGACCCTCAGTGGATGCCTGAAACCGAAGATAGTACCAAACCCTATATATACTATGTTTTTTCCTATATGTACATACCTATCATAAAGCTTAATTTAGAAATTAGGCACAGTAAGGGATTAACAACAACTAATAATAAAATAGAACAATTATAACAATACACTGTAATGAAAGTTACCGTAGATCTTAGTAACTTCAGCATATGATTTTTTTCTTTCCTTGTTAAGTTAAGAACTTTAACCTTTTCACTTCAGGAAGCCCTTTATGGCTTCTCTGGCATATCTAAATTGCTAACATCACTACTCTCACACTTTGGGGCTGCTATCAAGGGAAATAAGGGTTACTTGACCACAAGCACTGTGATACCTCAACAGTGGATCTGAAAACTGAGATGACTACTAAGTGACTAATGGGCAGGTAGGATATGCAGCGTGGATATGCTGGACAAAGGGACGATTCACATGCCTGCTGGGAAGGAGCAGGACAGCACGAGATTTCATCACCATACTCAGAATGGTGCACAACTTAAAACTTACGAATTGTTTATTTCTGGAATTTCCCATTTAATATTTTCGAACCATGGTTGACCACAGGTAACTGAAACTGTGAAAAACAAAACCACAGATAAGGGAGTCCTACTGTATTTATTAATTAGGGCCCTGAGGAAAATAGTGAAAATAATAAGAAACTTTTCCATATTGAGGTATATGCGGAAACCATTCTGGTTTAAACCTGATTCAGCCTAACCTTGTTTTTCCCAGAGCAGTCGAACTTATGACCTGTCAAACATGCATTGTATGTTTGCTTTAAACATTAAACCTTATCCCAAAGCAAAGGATGCGCTCTTTGAAGATATGGATGAATGCCTCCCTTTCTCTGACGTCAATACCAGTGCTCTTTTGAAGATGAATTTTCCCTTCCAGAAACCAGGGTCAAGTTGACCTACTGTGTACATGCTAAACTGCAGCACACTATCTCCTGTGACTTTGAGAAAAAAATGTGTCCCTGTCATGCTTGAAGTGTGTTCTTTGTTCTGAAATGGTATATAATCATGCCGCACATCATACTTCTCTGGAACGTTTTCTTCCTTTGTGGAAACTGCCTTCCCAGCTTATAGTCCTCACTCGGGCACAAGTAAAATTCACCTTCTTTCTCTTATTTGTAGAATGGTTATTGATTATTTGCATGGACAGCCCTAAAGTCTTATCTAATCACTCATATATTCAGATCATCTCCTAGTTTTGAAACAAAATATAAAATCAGCGATTAAAAGAATTACTTTAGAGAAAGCACGAGGTTGTTCAGTCAAGACCATCGTAATTATACTTGGATTTGAAAATGTTAAGATATGAACCTGATATGTGAATACAGCACAAATGAGACTGCAAAAGCATGCCCTATTGGAAGGATAATTAAGCCCGTAATTCAACACACATAAATTTTAATTGTTTACCTTTCTCAAACAAATCATTCTTTTTTTTGTTTTGTTTTGTTTTGTTTTGTTTTGGAGGAAGATTAGCCCTGAGCTAACTACTGCCAGTCCTCCTCTTTTTGCTGAGGAAGCCTGGCTCTGAGCTAACATCCGTGCCCATCTTCCTCTAGTTTATACGTGGGACGCCTACCACAGCATGGCTGCCAAGCAGTGCCATGTCCGCACCCGGGATCCGAACCAGCGAACCCCGGGCTGCCGAGAAGCAGAACGTGCGAACTTAACCGCTGCGCCACCAGGCCGGCCCCCAAATCATTCCTTTTTTTAAAAAAAAAAGTTGGATTAGTTGAAGTTTTCATTACAGTTAAAATAACTAAATACACATATTTCAGTTTATATGTAGAATATTTTATAGTAACTTTAAAAAAAAAGGACCAGATGCCCCATTATACAAATATATTACTTTTCCTTAATACGTGAAATATATTAAACTTTCAAAAATTAAAAATGTATGAGATCATTACCATCAACAGTTCAGTAATAAGTAAAATAAGCCACAACCAAACAATGTTTTGAAATATAGAGCAAGTGAATCAAGAGGACGATTTTCATATTAATATGGAGCAGGAAAAACTTATCATCAGCAAAATTCATATATTACAGAGAGTCTTAATGGTTACATGTGAATTTCCAAAATATGAAAGCTATCACCAAGGCAAGATAATAGTTTAATATAAAGATACACACACATACATACATCAGACTTAAAAACTACTGTGCATCAAAGGACACAATCAACAGAAGGGAAAGGAAATGTATGGAATGGAAGAAAATATTTGCAATTCATGTATCCGTTAAGAGGTTAACCCAGAAAATATAGAGAAGTCCTACAACTCAACAACAGAAAGACAAATAATGAGATTTAAAAATAGGCAAAAGACTGGAACAGGCATTTCTCCAAAGATGACATACCAACGACCAACAAGCACATGGAAAGATGCTCAATATCATTAATCATTAAAAAATGCAAATCAAAACACAATGAAATATCACCTCACACCCGCTAGAATGGCTACTATCAATAAAACAGAAAATAACAAGTGTGGGCATGGATGTCGAGAAGTTGGAACCCTTGTGCATTGTTGATGGGAATGTAAAATGATGCAGCCACTATGAAAAACAGTATGGTGGTTCCTCAAAAAATTAAAAATAAAGGGGTCAGCCTGCGGCTAGTGGTTAAAGCTCTACTCCCTCCACTTAAGCAGCTCTGGTTGGCGGGTTCAGATCCTGGCGCCGACCTACTCCACTCACCAGCCATGCTGTGGAGGCATCCCATATAGAAAAAATAGAGGAAGACTGCCAATGGATGTTAGCTCAGGGTGAATCTTCCTCCCCCCAAAAATAAATAAATAAATAAAATATAAAGTTAGCATATGTTTTCATCTAGTCAGGCTGCAGTAGCAAAATAACATGGACTGGGTGGCTTAAATGACAGAGACCTATGTCTCACAAATCTGGAGGTTGATAAGTCCAAGATTAAGGTGCCAGCTGGTATGGTTGACGATGAGAGCCCTCTTCCTGGCTTGCAGATGGTTACCTTCTTGCTGCAGCCTTATGTGGCTTTTCTTCTGTGCTTATGCAAAGAGACAGAAAGAGAGAGGCTGGAGAGATGGAAGTTGTTCAATGGGTATTGAGTTTCAGTTTTGCAAGATGAAAAAGTTCTGGAGATTTGTTCCACGATAATGTACATAAACTTAGCACTACCCAAGTGTACACTTAAAAATGGTTAAGATGGTAAATTTTATGCAATGTGTTTTAACATAATTAAAAATAAAAATGTTAATTATATTAAATACCAACCCTTTAAAATATATATAAATAATCAAAGCAAATATTCAGTTACGGAATATTTCCCTAAATATTTCCCTCCAAATTCCCCAACACTTCCCCAGTAATGTTTTTGAGATTTACTTTTAGCATTTTTGATCTGGATCACCAAGTGTTATAATTTAATATGAGAATATTAATACACATAAAATGTATTTTTAAATGAATAATATTTTAAAGGTAGTATTTCTATTTTAATGTTACAGGTGAACTTTTTCTAGCTCTAAGGAAATTTTTTGTCAAGATTTTTTTATAATAAAAGCAGATTATAATAAATGGAAATTTAATACTGCTTACTATCACGCCAGTTTAATCTAATTAATTAATATGTAACTTTTTACTGTATGTACCACACTACGATATTTTCGGTGTTTCAGGACAAAATAAATAAAATGTATTAATTAGCTGGTAGAAGCAAAAACAATTGTTACTCTATCCAATATTACAAATTGTTTCTTTGACTTGTCAAAGCACAAGAAAAAAAAGGGCAAGGAGGGCATGGTTGCATTAGTGAAAGCTCTCTTTGCTCTGGTCGATCACAAACACAACCAGAGAAAGCTGATCCTTCTTGGCATATTCAAGAGGAAGTGCGTTTCCTGGAGTTTGTTCCCTAGCGCTTTTGGAGACGTAACCATATGAGCCCTGGATTCACAAAGCAGATTCTCACGTCGCGCTAGCAAGTGCCCGCCCTGCTGTGCCATCCTTTCTCGGGTCTCCTGTTACCCGGGCGGGGGTGCAGGTGAATCCGGTCCGATTCAAAAGAACAAGTAGGAGCCTGGGGGCTCGTTGGGATGCAGACTTGGTCTCCCAGGAAGGAAATGGAGGACAGGACCGCACAATAAGGGTGTACGGGGCTTCCCCTTCCCCAAGCTCCAATCCTCAGCGCCAGCCGCTCGGGCCAGCAGGGCAGCGCGCGGCGGCGACAGGGGCTCCGGGGCTGCAGTTCCGGGCGCGCCCTGGAGCGCGGGAGGCGCCCTCGGGCCGCGTTTGGCCGCCCCTCCCGCTGGGCTCGCGGGGCTAGCTCCTTGCGGAGACCAGGTTGCCCCGCGCCGGTGCACTCAGTCCGCGGGAGGAACTGTCCAACAATTGCTCCCGGGCGCTGCGACGAGAGCCACCAGTCCCCCCGGCCGCGGGCACAGGGCGCGCGCTCGTCTCTGCCCGGGAGATGGTGACGATGCCTGACTGCGGGCACAGGGCGCGCAGAGGCTGCGGGCGCCAGGCTCCCCTCCCGGGCATCTGCGAGCGTTCTCCCGGATCGGGGCCTGTCGGAGGGGACTGCCAAGGGAGAGGCCTTTTCTGCGTGGTTGCGAGTCGGAGCCATCGTGGGGTTGGGGTGGAGGGGACAACATTGCGGGCTAGAAAATCTCAATGCGACCTTTGCAAGCGTCGTTACCCCTTTGGGAAAACGGCTCAATGGCTCAGCGGGGAAATGGGTTTCTACCCAGAGGCCAAATGTGGAGGTGGGCAGGGGGTTGACCCTGAGGGGCAGGAGGGCGTCCACTGGGCCAAAGGGGCTTTTCTCCGCCCACCTTGCAAAGGTCGCCGCTGGAATCTAGCCTTGGGGACTGTGAGGATCCAGTTCCAAGGGACTGAGGTGCTGCTTTCTTCCTGATGCTCCAATGGTCTGGATGAACCAACTACCGACCCACCTCCTGAGACCACCTAGTACCCTTGAGGCTCCAGCCAGGAAGCGAGTTCCCGCCTCCCAGTGTCTTCCCTAGTTGCTCTGGCCCCTCCGCAGGCGTGGGCGCGTCCGTGTCTCCACCTGAGTCCCTGCCGCCCCTGCCTCCGCACGGTGACCCTGGGTCAGGAACAAAGCCCGCAGATTCTCCAGCTACCTTCTCCTGCGTTGGCTACAAGTGATGATCCCTGAAGTCACTGGCCACCCAGAAAGCCACAAAAATCGTGGAGATGGGAGCTGAGGTGGGAAGCCCAGGTTCCAGGGAACTCCGGCAGGCAGGCCTTGACCTTCACTGTTCCTACCGTGACGAAGCCCTCCCCCCAGCCCAGAAAGCATTTTGAGGGAGCTCTAAGCTTGGAAGACACAGAACCAAGCGGGAGTGCAAGGTGTAGGCGTGAAGAAAACAAATTAACTCTGATCTTTCTGGGTATATTTATTACAAAGAGTTAAACTGCTGTCGCTGTCGCCAGTTTCCAAAGTTTCCAACGCCGTAGCGGTAATGCCTCTCCTTAAAGTTAGATCAGACATTCTTAGTCCAGGGCTAACGTCGGAGGAAGAATACCAAGCGCTGGAAGGAACACTTAAGATGCAGTGAACAGTCCTCTCTAGGAGGAGGAGGAGATGATGGAGAGCCGACAAGATATTTGTGGGTTCTGTCGCGATGAACCCTACCACACACAAGCGGGCACGCACACACGCACGCTCGCTTGCGTGTGTACACACACTCACACACACGCTCACATTCCCAGTGTTTCTCCTGGACGGCCGCTAGAGGGAGGGCCGTTGGGGGGTCACGGAGATGAAACAAATATGGAGCCTGATCTCTGGCGGAGTTTGTGTTTGTCACTTTTAAAAGGCTTCGAGCGCTTGCGATCCAGGGGAATCTACCTTACTTAGGTTGGAACTGCACAAAAAGGAGAAAATATAAGTGTTATCTGCCCTTCACAACCACAGGTTCCTTTGGTTTGGGGACTCTCCATTCTGTTACCCCTTCTTCAGTACTCTGGACACTGCAAGCATCGAGGTGCCCAGAACAGAGCCAGGACACTTAACAAGTGCCTTTAGGTGTTAGTTTCTTTTCCCTGAAGGGAAATTTAGGAAAGGGCAGCAGAAATGTGAATCTTGTTTTCTGAATTATTTTCCCACCTTTGTTTAATCATTATTCTATACTTTAAAAAATATAGCTGATATATCACTGTTCTGGCAAAAATGTAAAACTCAGTTGGAAATAGAATCGATCATATTACACTGGATAAAGAAACAAAATCCTCTTTTCACTATATTTCTGAGTTTGAATTTAATTTCTTACCGCCAACCTGGAAATAGTACAAAAACCTTAGAAAATACTACTTACAGTAACATATTACTTTAAGAAATACTGCTTTCTCCTACAAAGGCTCTTTAATTCCTCATGGATATTCAAGCATGACAACCACCTAAGAAAAACAGTCAGGGTGTCTTGAACAGGTCGAATAGTTTCATCTCGTGACTGAATTAGGAAGTAGGCATGTGAGGGTTAAGCGTAGATTTGAGTTGGATTCTCGATTGGAATTTCAAGATTGAAAAATCTAATCCCGCTCATGTAAAAGGCGTCTCGGTGGATTTCAACTAACTTTGAGAAATGAGTCACAATGATGACTCAAACCAGAGCGAAAGAAAAAAGTGATTTCCCTGAAAACCAGGTGTTGAGCGCCTTCGTGACCCAATACCGGGTGCGCGCGCGCAGAGCCGCCAGACCCCTCTCCACATGGCTCTGGCTCCGTTAAATTCCGCGAGCGCACCCATGACAGAAATGCCACCGGTAAACTGTTTCCGAAGATGGGCTCGGGAGGGTTGACACTCCGCAGTGCCACCAGCGCTGTGTTCTCCCCAAGTCAGCCGCTTTCGACCACGCGAGCAGCAGATCGCCCTCTGCGCGCTACAACCCGCGGGGCGGGGAGCCCTGGCGCTCACCCCGCGAGCTCAGCTGGTGCTGACGTCGGTTCAGGCCCTTAAACGTGTCTGTCCCTGCGCAGGAGGGAACGGACTTTGTAGCAGTCACTTTGCCCGAAGGGAGTCGCGTCTCTGCTTTTGTAGGAGGCAGCTCAGGCTTCCCTCGCTCTTTCTGGATCTGCGTTTGTCTCTGTCCTCTTTGCACGGAGTCCTCGCCAGCCCCTCCAGGAGGCGCCTTTGGTATCCGCACCCCAGGCGTGAACCAACAGGGCTTCCCATGCCCTGTGCTTATCCACAGGACTCGAAGACCAGAAATTACGAGGCGCGCTCAGGGATCGCTCAAGGAGCAGGGAGCTTTCTCTCTCTGATTTCGGTGGGGGTTGGGGGGCGTGATTTTTCTCAGAGCTGGTGAAAGCATCCTTTCCGCCCCTACACCTGCAACTTGTTTGGGTTTCTTCTCAGTCCTGTGTGTGCGGTTCCAACATCAAAGTTTTTCCTCCCTTACCCGAAAAATCTATCTGTTTAATCCATCCTCCTCCCCCGGCGCTGTCTCCGCCGGGCCTCCGCGCTGCGCGGTGGCTAGCGGATAGCGGGGCTCGCAGTGTGGCGGCAGCGGCGGCTGCGATTAGAGCGATCAGGCGGAGCACAAGAGAAGGAGCTGCTGCCCGGGGCTTCCTGAGTAACCCTTTGCCGGGCGAAAGAGCTGGGGAAGGGCGCAGAAGAGGAGCTGGAATCTTCCGGGACGCTGGTGCCAGAAAACTGGATTTTAATCACCTTCCTGGTTGTGCGTCTCTGTCCCTTTTTCTCATTTGGTAACTAGTCGAGAGAAGCGCTTGGCACGAGCGCTCTGCGGGACCCAAGCTCCCGGCTGCTCGGGAACCGTGTGTCCGCTGCTGCGGAAGGAGCAGAGGGGAGAACGCCAAACGGATGCTCACTGGAGCCTAGAGGTAGGCAAGGGGGTGGGATCATGATTCTAGTGCTCAGCCCAGATTCCAAAAGGGTGTTTGGTTTCATGGAGCCCAGGCTTTCTTCTCCCCCTCATTTCTCATCGCACCCTCCCCTTTTCGGATTCAGGCTCAGGAACAACCAGATTCACAGCAACCTCAAGGTGGACTGCCTTCCACCGCTTATCGGCTGAATGCCTTGCTCCTAATGTGTCGTGGTATTGGGGGCTTTGTGAGCTGCGCTGCGAAGTTGATACTTGCAGATTTTGAGAAGGTCCCACTTGATTTTATTTAGTTTCTGAAGGGATGTGTTTCCTGTGGGTAAGAATTACGGGATATAAATGTCAGTGTCATATACAACTGCAATAGCAGCTCAGAGATCACCTTCATTTCCCCCCAAAAGTTTCCCCATGCAAGTTTTCTTATGTCCAGACCTAGTGCTTGCAGACTTGGCTTGTTTCATTATATATAAACAAGGGAGGGGGCTCTCCTTCTATTTTTAAAGTGCAAGATAACAAGGACATTGTAGTTTTGTTTCCTTTCTCCCCCCTCCTCCCACTCCCATCCCCCCTACCCCCGCCCCATGTTGCCCCTGTAACAAAGCACTGTGAGTGCAGAGAGAATGGAACACTTTTACAATCTGCAGGAATGGTGAAAGACGTTGCTGTTTCCACTCTTCCCTGATGTTTTAATTTAAATACCTGATCTTTTTTAGTTGAGAGGTAATTTGGGGTAAGATTGAACTAATGTCTTGGGTGCACTTCTGCATGGTAAGATTTTGTATACTGTGTATGTAATTGATCCCTATAGTTGCACGTTAGCTAATGGCAGAAATTGCATGAGAGGATAGAAACAGCCATTGATTTTTTGGTAAATGATATTTTTGGACTGTAGGGAAATTTTAAAAATCAATATTAAAATTTACGTAGCAAGAATATGAATGCATGGATGAAAAACAGAAAGGCAAGTTAACTTTGAGAGGGTCGTTTATTGAAAATCAGTGCCTGGGATTTCATATCTACATATGGTAATCAGTGAAATCAATGAACCAGTTAGTGTTCTGAGCTTGCAATACTTGGCTGTGTAGAAAGACTGCTGTTACATTTCATTTCCGATCTCATTTGTGGGAATAGAATAATGCTGGATGGGTTTATTCACTTCCTCACACGTGTGTGCTGTAGATTCCAGGATGTCCTGTAAAGCAGAGAGAGATCAGGTCCAAGATCTGGCCTCTATGCACATTGCCATCTCTCCACTACAAGATATCCTTCCCAATAGCTGCAACGAGTGGAAGCTGGACCATCTTCCTCTCCTCCTTCTTGTATTATTTCTCTTCCCCTTCTTCTCTTGCTCCTATACTCTTGTAACTTCCAATCCTGACCTAAGTCTCGTCTGTGCAACAGGCCCTGTCACTCATAGATTCTTCCTCATAGGGCAGCTCTGAGTTGAAGTTGCCCTGAATTGCAGTAAGCTAATATCCCAAGAGTAAATTGTGTGCAGTTCTTGGGTAGGTACTGAGTGTACCCAGGCCTCCTGCTAAGCTAGGTTTGGAGGTGGGGTGGGGATGGGAAGGGCAGGGAGGCGACAGTACAACAGAAGAGGTGAGACAGTAATACTAAGCTAGGAACATGGAGAATTGGGGTAGTGCAGAAGAGAAGGAATAAAACTAAAGTCCGAGTTGTGTGTGTGTGCGTAGAGGATGGATTATCTTCAACAGGAATCAACCTTATCTTAGATCCACACGAGCAGGTTTATCTCAAAGGTTAGACTCCTCACTTGAGAAATGCTTTTAAAAAAATTGAGAATCCCAAGAAAATAAACAGCTCTCATTTGCAGTTATTGACTTTCAAATAAACTCTCAGTCGCAGGGTATAAAACAGTTTTTCTCAAATTTTAGTGCCTAAGAATGCGTAACAATTGAGATTTATGACCCCAATATAGGAGAAATTGATTCAAGAGGATCCAGTTAACTGCATGTTTAACATCATGGGTGATTCCTTCTCCTAGTTCCAGAGTTATCCTGTGAAAAATACAGGTTTAGTGTTAATGAACTTGCTTTTGTTAGGGAGGTATCATACAACATGTTAATCTGAATTTTTTTCCAAGTATTCATCTTCTTGAACTTTACTTGTTTTCCATTATCGATGCCATTATTATTTCCCCTCTGTCTTGTTGGGAGATGGCTATTCTCAAATACAAAACCTTTGTCACTTGCATATTTGAAGCTCTGGATGGTGGCCTGGCCATTTGAGTTTAAAACCAAGGGTCGCTAATAATGGGGTGTTGGAAATGCTTCGTGATTACTGAGCCCTTAAGTTTCAAAAAATATCAATGTGCTAATGGGTTTGGTTAGCAGATAGCATTAAGTAAATATGATTCTCTCTTCCTCACTGGAGTGAGGACAATTTTTAAAATGCTAACCTTTTTATTTCACATATTTACATATTTATATTCTTCTTAATTCTTAATTTCGTAATAATTCCAAAGTAATTCAGGTAGCTTACATGAGATTGTAAAAACAGAAAGTAAATTAAAACATTTCTACAATCAATTTTTTCGACTCTCTTCATTTTCATTAATAAAACTTCACAAAGGTGACATAAAAGGGAAGGAAATGATTGATGAAATCCTGAACCCAATGGTAAGATTGGTCATTTCTTTTGGGTATTTTTTTTGCATGTGACATTTCCATGAAATTCTTAATTTTCCCCATTCTTTGCAGCCAAAGGAAGTTGGTCATTCACTGTCATGGTCTTCAATATGTGTGGTATTCATTGACATTCTGGTATCTGTGTTCTAATTTCTTTGTTTTATAGTATTTTCTTATACAATGCTACTTCTACAGAACATGTTTTTGCAATAGTAAGCATTTCGAGTTTTCTGTTACTTAAAAAGTTTGCCCAATAACAGCACAGTATCACATTGGATACAGGAAGAGGCTATTGTATTTGTTTATTGTCTTTAAAAAAGGCCACTTTATTCAACTGTGTTTTTGTTGGTTGAGTACTATTTTAAACTGTGTACCTGTTGAAATTTTTAAAAAATGCAGCTTACATGCTTTAATAAAATATGATCTCTCAAGTAATGTACCACACAGACTAATGTGAATTATATGCTAATTTTTGAGTTGAGTTTTGTTTTTATTGAAACTCCAACAATCTCTTTAGATAGTTGGTTGATGACACCCTAACAAGTAGGAAACCTGGGAAGGAAACCACAGAACTAGTTTAATCCTAGCAAGGTAATATTAACTAAGAAAGGTATGTTTTTGTTTCGTATTAACCCCAAATCACATACATTATGATTGATATATTGAGATTGAAACATAGCGCCACATGGTCCAGGATTCCTGCCACATTTCGAAAACTTTTTGTAAACTAATTGCATCACTGATGGCAAAGACAATCCATTTCTATGTATAAAAATATGTAAAATTTTGCTTAGAAGTTCTAAAAACTTCTTCTATCATATAGTGCCTCTCCTCATGGGATGTGAGAGAGAGAATAGCCCACGTGGTGGCCCTATTGTGATGAATAATATTTTGCATAATTTTACCCTTGAACCATTTTTAGCTACATCTATACCAATGGAAACATTCGACTTTTCACTAGTGATACATTTTCTGAGAGCTTTTTCAAACTAATATACTCTCTATTAGAAGGTCTGAGGGCTCGTTATTGCCAAGGATGGCCGTTTTAAAAATAATTTCCCAGTCTCTGTCCAAGAAAACCTAGAAGCCATGACTCCTATCTTTTCTCCAATTCCTCCTCCTCTGTGCTCTGATATAAATCATATATCTATGGAGGATGTTATCCCTTAAAATGATTTCACATATACCAGCTATTTTTTTCATCAACTACAATGTTATATATATTCTCATCTCTGTTCTAGGTTCTTAACAACAGAATGGCTCCTCTTCCACACACACCGTTTGCATTTACATTAAATTTATCCATGCAACCTGAAAAAATCCACTCACACTAAGTCAATGATTTAATGGATTCCTTAACAGGTTGTTTTGCATTTTAATAGAGGACCACTAGAAGATAAATCCTAGCACATGTTTCCAGTGAAGGTTTTCAGGTCATTAGACAAAAGTCTCTGCCAGCTGAAGTCTCTGAAACCAGTCTCATGTGTTTAAGGCCAGCTGTACAACCTGTTGAGGTCTGCCACTATCTGATATCTCATGTCGGAAGTGCCAGAACCTGTTCAAAGACTTCGGGTACAAACAAGGAACAAGAGCTTGAGTGCATAACTGAGATTTAGACAAGAGAATAGGCCATTATCACTAATAAACCTAGGGACCAGAAGGTGGAATCCAGGGACTAGAGACACATCAGAGAGGTGAAACGCATGTTAGATCATCTGGCTTTCTTGGTTTGCCGTTGGCGAGGTTTGTGAATGGGATCAGATCAAAAGACAGAACTGTGGCACAGAGAACAAATCCAAAAGGCAGAAGAAATCACAGTGTCTGTGTCGGGTCCATCTTGTCTCTGGGAGTGCAGGGAGGACACCTGTCTGCCTGTGTCTTGCGGTCTTCTTTTGCCAGATGATTTGAGAAATTGTTTTATGGAAAGCCAACTAAAAGTTTGATTCCTAGTGAAAAGTCATTCTTTATTTTTTAATTCTTGGAACTATAACATAAATGTCTCCTAAGAATTACATCTCCTTGGTTACTTATAGAGCAAAATGGTTGTGGTTGGTCAACCACATAATTTAAAGTGTCTTACAATTTATATAAAAATACTATTATACTGAGATGCTTCTGGACTACATACTACAGCTGCTTAACATAAAGTGAAATAGAAATATCAGCTTCTGTTTTAAAGATGGATAAAACATTAGAAATGATTTATGTGACTTTAGGTGTTTTCTAACTTTCGTACAATTTTTATCTATGAATTAGTCAAATCCTCACCTCTTTTGCAGTGTTGAATTCCTTTCAGGAGTGAAGCAAGGAAGGGAAAAGAAAGAAAACTGTCAGTTTTAGCTTAAGATATTTAACTATGAATGATGCCAAAAAAGGCTCTCAAAGTTATTTTCTCATATTGTTTTTATCTTACTTCAAAGACTAAAAAACAAATCATATATATGTGTGTGTGTGTGTGTGTGTGTGTGTGTGTGTGTATAGGAATTTTCTCCTGGATTTAATGAATTTTCTATTCTAATTACCATGCCTACCCCTTTTCACAATGAAGTTCTTTTCCATTGCTACCAAGGACAGACTGTTCTGAATAATTAAGTAATCAATTAATTATTAATTACTCTAATGGTTTGATTCAAAATTTCTTAATAAGAATATTTTTAAAAAGACAGCTAATCAAATAGGCATAAATTAAAAATCCATAATTTCCCAATTCTTATTTTTTAATTTACTAAAACACATAAGCCAAATTCTATTCAAACTGTTATTTATATTGTACATTCTTATGGATTTCAATATACTTAGAAGAGTAAAAGTTATTCTAGTTCACCAATGTTGTGATTCAATCATTTGATCTAATTACTGTTTTAAAAATAATTTTTCTAACATTAACACAATACATATTATTCAGGACAATTTTTAGTAATGCATTATGTATTAAATTAACATCTGCACAACATTATACATTCTTTTAAGTGGGTTCATAAATGTTAAACAAAATTTAAAATCGTTAAAAGGGTCTTTAGGTGTGAAAATGTATGAATAAGTTAAGCTGATATCATTATTTGAGTTATATTTTATAGAGTTTAATTTTAAAGTATTATAGGTGCTGCATCCTGAAAAAGTAATATAGTTGAAAAATAGTATATTCCTTACTATACCACTGCTAAATTACATATTAGCTGTGACTTTGCAGTGAATTTGGAAGCCTAATGCTCTGTGTGTTCAGTTGTTACATTGTCTTCTCTAAGAAATATTGTACTGACTTATTGAAAATATTATGGTAAATTTTTAGGGTGCAAATGTCCAAATGTGACACTCGGAATTATTAGATATCCCCCTCTTAAAATTCTGAAAATTGTAATGAATAAATGTAACAATTAATGTAATCACTAAAATTGACATCAAAATTACTGGATATTATGGTCTTCCCTCTCTAAGGTTCTGAAATATGTAATAACCAAAAAGAAAAGAGTAAACAGTTTAAAGACTCTATAGATGTATATTCTTGCTGACCACTGTGTGAGGATGTGAGGGAATAAAATTTGATTCTATATTTTTGTAAACAGAGCTATAAAATCTACAACCCTGTGCAGATGCACACAACACATATACACACACAAAAAATTAATAATTTTTTTAAAATGCCCACAGTTCCCAAACTCCCCACAGTTAGTTATTCACACTCTAAAATATCTGGTGTGTACTTACTTTTAGGAATGATTTTTCTATTGGTATTTAGGATTCATCTGAGCCATGACATACTGATGGCATTGGCATGTATTAAGGCATTGCAAGTGCGCTTGTAAACATTCTCTTTCCAAAAATAACTGGTTAATTTTGGTGCAAAAGCACAATGAGTCTGTACTATTAACCATAGTTATATTCTTAGGAAGGGGTGTATCGATTAACGGGAGGGAGCAGTAGCACCCCTACCCACCTTGCCAATGGGAAAAGAAAGATGACAGGCTTAGGAATAAAATCTTAGGAAAGGACACTAACTGCTCTAGAAAAAATCTAACTAATAAATAAAAAGTTGGCCAATGAAGATTTACTCTAATGAGCTTTAAACTGATAAAAATTGTGGCATTCCAGTATTTGTAAAATAAATATTATATATGACCTCTACATTAAAAACTATTCTTCT
This sequence comes from Equus quagga, assembly GCF_021613505.1. Classification (NCBI taxonomy): domain Eukaryota; kingdom Metazoa; phylum Chordata; class Mammalia; order Perissodactyla; family Equidae; genus Equus; species Equus quagga. The sequence continues at coordinate 139,449,728 of NC_060268.1, forward strand.
GGAAAACTATATTTTTCGACATGGTAAGTAATCAAAGACACTTTAGAAATTAAAAAAATTTATGTAATATTTTTATCTTTATAAAATAGCTATATGCTTAGACTAGAAAATTTAAATAATACAGTTCAGCCAAATAATAATAAATTATCATCTAGCAATTAATTTATGCCAGTTATTACTTGATGTACTTTACCTTTATTAACTCATCTAATCTTTACTGCTTCATAAAGTAAATCTTGCTGTTTTCCCAGTTTTTCAACAGGAAAATGTATGCTCAAGAAAGTTAAGACCTTTGTCCAAAGTTTCCCAGTAAGTTAGAGATGGAATCTGGATTCAAATCGAGGCTCCAGATACTGTTTGTGATTCCTACGCTCCAAGGGCTCTTGATGGTATTTCAAATAAATACTGTCAGCTGTAGTTTTAAGACATTTGACTGGCCTTCTAATCTCAAATCTAGCAGTATGTGATTGCCGGCACCAATTTTACTTTGAAGATTTTCTATCCTGATGTGGTGATCACATTTACTATATAAAATATATTATTGCCCTAATTTTCAAGTCTATATTTTACATTGTTAGAAGTTAATCGTATGACTCTCTTTACTTGATTCACTTGATACTTTCTTTTTTCTTTACTAAAGGAAGAATGCTATTTTTAGCATTTAAGTCACAAGGAATATTGGATGTGATATATCAACATATAAAAGTGCCGTTTTTATAAGGTACAACTTTTTTAAAAAAGAAAGCTTACCTGCACAGTGTTGACAGGAGACATTTACAATCATGCTTTTGTTGTTTGCACATATTTAATTTTTAACTTAATTGCAAACTCTGTTGAGTTCCTTCTTGTTTTATAAAGCGTGTTGTAAGTTCTTCTTCCTGATTCTTTCGTCATCGTTAAGCGTGTTCTCTTTATGTGTATTCATCCAGATTGGGATATTGGAAGGCAGTGATCTTTATATCATGGTTTCTAATAGATCGATCTCCCTCTAGGCCTTCTTAGGTCAGTACATAATAGTGGTTAATGGTACAAGGTCAGTAGTTGGACTGCTAGGCTCCAATGGTTAGTTACTCTGAAACTGACATTTTTCCTTACAGTGTCTTTGCTTCAGTTTCTCACTGCTAGTACCTCATGAGTGTTGCAAGATGTTAATGAGATAATTCAAGTAACGCGCTTATGTTAGTGCTTGGTACACAGTTCAGGCTCTTTAAAGGCAAGCATTTTGTACAAGTGTTTGTGGGGAGAGTAGTTGGAAAGTATAAAATCAGATAAAACTGCTTGGTAGTTTCATGTATGTAAATATCTTCTTATAGAATCCAAGTGTTTGTTATGATTCTGAGAGAGAAAATATGTATTTTTAGGTATTTAAATAAAAATACAGTTGAAATTGTTCACTTATTCTTGCTATTTGGACACTTAGGGATATTAAGTTTTCCAGCATTAGGAAAATAGATTCACAGACAGAAAAATACAACAAATAACACCTGCCTTAAATCCTACGAAAGAATACCCGAAAAAGTTTTACCCAAGTGAATTTTCCTAGTGAATGACTAGTTCAATTAAAAATGAAACAACGAACAAAACACTAACAGAGGGAGGGTAGTTTTACTGGTGTTTGCTTTGAGCAGCTATAGTTTTAAAAAAAAGCAGCATAGTTGACAAAAACAACCTAGCTTTCTTCTGGAATTTTATTTATTCTATATCACTATATTGTTGAAAATTATCTGAAATGAAAGCACAGTTATTAGAAATAATTGCATTTTTATAAGGACTTTACATTCTATTCTGATTTCATTACAGCTACATTTATAGGAGTTACATGTCTTTTTTTTTTCATTTGTTTTTCAGAACAAAACAGTGGCCTTCAGGCTCCTTTACAACTCAGTAACATCGACTAAAAGTTAAAGCAAAATAAACTTAAAAGTTTAGATAGAAAATAAAGTCTTAGAATTGTGTTCACTTCTAAAAGCTGATTCCTAGGAAAGAGAGATTTGCCTCTCTGGTCAAGTCTTCAGCCTTAATTCTGCAGCCAAAGTGTCTTACCCACTGCCACTCAGAAGGATGTAATGCAATCAGAACTTTCCCAATTTAAATGATCATTATCAGACAGATAATTAGGAGGCTAAGAATTAAAAGAAAGAGCACTGGAGAGATTATTAGCCAATTTCACTCTAAAACAATACGGAATCAATACCATATCTCTGAATATGTGTGCACTGATTGTTAGAGAGGGAATGTAAATGCAGTGGATTGCCCTGCTGTGGAACTGTCTGATCATGTCAGTGGAATGTTTGATACTATAATGCTCCTGACACTCATTGATCTACTGATCTTGTCCTTTGCTTTTTTGTAGTTTCTCAGTAGCAAAAATATGGACACATTATTGGGCTTCCATGAACACACTGCATATTACTTTAGAGTCTTTCATTGCTTGCAGTAATTGCAGTGATAATACCTTTTTATAAAAGAAGCATTACTAATATGAGTCTTCTGTAGTGTTAGGTTTCGCAGGGGGTCTCCTCTTGATCTAGAACTTATAGATAAAATCCATCTTCATTATGTCACACTCAATATATAATATGAAACAGGGAGAGGAGAGCTATAGTTAACACATCTATCTGGAAAAGAAAAAGAGTAGGAGATGCATCTCAATGATCTTTGTGGAATATATTCCATTTTATTCTTGCTTGCAGACTGGCAATTTACTTCCAAGGTCATCTCTTCCTTGTCATACCTCCCTAATGTAGGCATCAACCATCATACAATACTACAATTCTATGCTCTCACCTGTCTTCTAATGCTAGAACTTCATTAGGTACAACTCTACATCCCAAGTTATCTCAGTGCACGGTGTTATCAATGTGTCACTGCTGTGTGACATTGGATCACTGCCATGTCACACATAGGTCACCATCTTCCCAGACTCTGATAACAATTTTCTTGCTGCTCACCAACTGACTTCTAGATAGGACGTTGCTGCAACACAACTTACTTCTCAGTACAAATTTCTATATCACCTAAAATGTTACTTTTTTTTTTCTAATTTTAGAATATTACATCCCAATAATGGAAGCTTGAAAAATACAGAAAAAATATGTCTCATCAATCCTACCATTGAAAAATATCCCTGTTAATTTCTAGTTGTCTGTAATTCTTCAAGTTCATTTTAATTTTAAATAAAATAGTTTTGTCATTTATAAATTTACTGTGAACATTTTTATGCCAAAATCTTTCTATCACACAATGGTTTTACCATTACTATGCAGTTCTGCTATATCTAATGTTGCAACCTGGTATCAGGCAAAGTTAGAGCCAATGATGTATTTTGTTGTTACTGTTCACAATTTTTTAAAAGTTGACTTGGCTGTCCACACTTGTAATTTGAAGATTTTTACAATTTTCTGCCTCTTTTGAAGATTCAGAACAGTAGGGCAATTTGCTGCATGGGAGGGATGGGCTGCAACAGAGAAGCGATTATTTCACTTACATAGGGCATGGTGATCCCAGATTACAACTGTCACCACGCCACCTGAATCTTGATACCCCTGCTTTATGTGGCATTGATTTTGTAGCACTATAAATATTGATTCCAAAAATATCTTTATATATCTTTGTGGATATCCTCAATTATTTTCTTATTATCTATTTCTAGGAGTAGAAACTTATTGGGTTAAAGAATATATTGAAGACAGGAAGCAATCTGCACTTCTGCTCAGCTATATATTTTCCCATCTTATTGCTGTTTTACATTGTGTTATTTGAATGATGAGATTGATTTTAAAAATATGATAATTTTCTTATGGCTGAGTAGTATTCCATTACATATATATACCACATCGTCTTTATCCATTCGTCCCTTGATGGGCACCTAGATTGCTTCAAAGTATTGGGTTGGTGTTTACCATAGGGGAGGCAGGGAGGGGAGAGGGCAAAAGGGGTGATTAGGCTCACACATGTGGTGATGGACCAAAATTATTTTTTGGGTGGTGAACATGATGTAATCTACACAGAATTCAAAATATATTACGATGTACATCTGAAAGTCATATGATATTATAATCCAATGTTACTGCAATAGAAAAATATTTTTTAATATGGTAACTTTTCATGTATATACCTCCATTTCTGAAATTATTTCATGTCATTTTGAAGTTTTTCTAATGAGTGATCCATTTCTCTTATTAATATTTTTCTCAATTTAGTATCCTCAACTTTTGATGACATGTTTGAAATACATATATATTGTTTAAATTTTTTAAATATATTAATATTTCCCATTACTTCTGCCTTTCATGGATTTGCATAAAAAGCTTTTCAACTGTACAATCATTTGAATATTCACATTTTTGTCTTCTATTCTTGTTTTGTTTTACATTTAGTTACAGTTGAGTTAATTATGAGATATTGATATGGATCTTATTTTTTAATAATTTTCCAAATAGTTAACCAATTATCCAATGACCATTTATTGAACAGTTTAAATTATGATATTAGAATATAATTCCAAAGTAATATTGAGGGCTACCTATAAAAGAAAAATTATTTCATGTTCATTTAAATGGCACAATTTGCTATTATTTGTTTAAGTCATCTTATATATTTTGTTCAGATGTTATTAATAGGGATTGTGTCTCCCTCCTAGCAAGATAACCTCAGTTGTCATACTAACTTAATGTGACTCATACAATACTTCTTACTCAGTCAAATTTGACCAAAAACTATAGAATTCCACTAGGATAATTATTAAAAGTAAATCAAGCACTTTGGTTCATTTAAACACTAATCGTTTCAGGTTGATCATACAGTAAGAGTAACCTAACACTTTAACAAAATATGTATTAGCAAACTTTTAACATCGGTAGAAAATATTATTCCTTTAAAGGTCATTGAAATTGATGCTAGTAATGTGCTATTTAAATTGTGTCCAAATTGTATGTGGAAATCACCTTCAGAAGAGAGGGTATTTTGAATTAGTTTACTATAGGTCACTTCTGTTATAGAAGATACTTTTAGAATCAAACTGTCTAACAAAAATATTTCTAAGTTTTGCTTTACCACCCATGCATTTAAAATAGTAGAACAAATTCCTTCTCATCAAGTATCTAGACAGCTACTTGGTGTTCTTTCCAATGAGATAGACCTTTTTATGTTCCACTGTGAAACTGAAAGAGCTGCTATAAAATTAATGAGTTTGCTTGAATTCATTACAATCCCTAAAAAGAATGGCTCCCTCTGTCTGCTGGTCTCTATTTTGGAGATGAGTTTAGGAAACCAAACATCCCTATTTTAGATAATGTCTGCTCAGAGACGGTTTACTATACACTTTCCTGCTGTTAAATAATATACATTTGACATTTCAAAATTAAAGTAAAAATTCAGCAATAAAAAAGTTTTCAAAAATTAATTCTTTTTATTTCCTTTTTCTATTGGAATGGAAATATATAGCATGCCTTGATTACATGCCATTTCTATCAATAATTGGCTGGAAATACATTTAAAAATTGAGACTTGAATTAACATTTGTCCTTTGAATAATGCACAGATTTGCTATTCTGCTCTGAGCTACTTGAGTAGGACTCGTTTATTCTTCTAAGGAGGAATAATACTAGGAACTTAGAATAGGAAGTTTTACAGACACATTCAAGATATTTAGTTTGCAAAGCATCTGCAAGTTCAGAAAAGCAGAAATAAGGATCATGTCACAATTATCACAAATAAGTATGCTTATATGTATACTGTGCATTATATTTTGCTTGCTCCCAAATCCTTTGGGTAGAAGAGAAGATGGGTATTGTTCTTACTTAATATAGAGCATACCTATTTGAAAGTTGAATGTCTGTAAATGGATAATTGATTCATGTATTATAAGATGGGGCATATATTCCAAAGTATAAAAGTAGTATATATCCCAATTATGTTTTTTTGTTGTTGTTGGTGCTGCTTCTATGATGCCCACATAATCTGGTGACAAAGTTCACACATGCCTAGGAGCCCTAGATTGGAAGGTGGCAGGCAAAGAAAGACTACATTGTCACCAACTCCCATCAGAGGATTTAGATAATTGAGTCATTTTATCTTTACTTGGAACTCAAGATGAAGTGAGGGGAAGGAAGTTAAGCCATGTGAGGCAAAACCAGTCATGGAATACCAACAAGACCCATCTGGAGATGTCAAGAGAACCCTTTTCAAGAGTAAATATGTATTGAAGAGTCTCAGCTTTCCCAACAGGAAGACACTACCATAATATGATAACTTGAGAGCATTATTCCATAACTTACTTAATAATGATATTTAGGTGATTGTTTCAAAGTATAAAGTGAAAATATTTGAATTCAATGAAATTATATGGGAATCATGCAGATTTATTAAAAGCAATGCACAAAGAGTTTAAGTGAATTAAATTAGATTGCAAAGACACGGATTGGCAGAGCTGGGATGAGATACCAAGATTTCTGGCTTCATTTGTAATATTTTTGCCATTGGACACAATTCTGCCATTTTGTACCCTAGCATGTAGAACACATAGTTATGTTATCCTAGTTTGACAGATTTGGGTTTCAGAAATTCAACAAAACCCTTTGTATATATCTCATTCACTTTAAATCAAACTCCATATTTGAAGGCTTTAGGTTAGTCATAGAAGTTCTGTATTCTGGGAGTGATAAGAACGCTTTTAGAATATCTGATTTTCTTCTTCTAAGAAGATCTTACAAAACTGATTAAACAATATAGGTTATATGCAGCAGGATTCCAAATTCTTCTTTTTTTATGATGTATTCTTTTGGACATACTGTATTTTATTTTAATTTCCAGGAAGCACTTTGGCATGATAGAAGGAAAATAAAAAATCTGAATTAAGACTTTTGAATTTTTGGCTCAGCCCTCTCTTTTATTACCTGTTTAATCTTGGATAAGCCTTTTATAATTTCTGAATCTCAGTTCCAAATTTTAAAAAAATGCGAAGCCTGATTTAAATGACTTTAAATATTCCTTCTAGAAACACTGATATTCTTAAATTTTACAAACATGCATTTTATTATTCAAGAATATCTTCTCTTTTGATAACTTGCATGAAGTGGTTGGGTTTAATTTCACTTCTTTCAGCTAAAGTTCCGTAATTAAGTTTAGGTGCCTGAGATGAACACCCAAGTGTTCCATTTAGATATTGCAGTGAGAGAATTCTGGTAAACTGTTTAGTACGTGGGTTGTTGTTACCCCATAAACGCTCAGATCATTAGACATTTTGATGATATGCAAGTTTGACTCTGGGGCATAATTGAGTCATCGTTGAGCACTGTCAAAATAAATCTCTAATCACACCATTCTGTAGGTTGACTGCTGGATCCTGAACAGTACTTTTCAAGCTTTTGAATAAACACAACAGAGAAGTCTTAGCCCTTAATTTAAATAGCTCTAGGATTTGAAATAGCTTGCTGTATTTAATGAAAACTTCAACAACTTGAAATGACTTGTACTTATCCTTTACCATCTACCAAAATGTTGTTTCCTCCCGCTTTAACACCATCTGTAACTGAGATTGGAAGTTAAAGTGAGATAAAAACCAGTGAGTCAAAGCCAAGCTAAGTCTTTAGAATAGCTTCTTTCCCCTTTCTGTCAGCTGAACATGTGAATAATCACATGGAACCTAAGGGTGTAAAACCTGCATCACAGTGAATAATGAATGACTTAGTTCCAATTAAGAAGTTTCCTTTAAAAAAGAACAAGTGTAATGGCCCTCTTATGAATAAATTAAAGTTACTTTGAAAACGTGGTTTTGTCAAACTAAGTTGAACTGCTTTTCCTTCACTTCTGGAGAGTCCCTGATAGTGACTATTGGACCTTCCAACTTTTATTTTAGAGTTTAGTATTTATTTTCCACGTCTTACTTTTGAGAGCAGTGCTTTCTCAGAGCAATTCTACGCTCGAAAGCTCTGGGTAGAATAGCAAGATTATTTACAGTGTAAAGTATTAGTTCATTTCATGAGTTATTTATTATTTCATACATATGCATGGGCGTAAGAGAGAGAGAGAACACTTTAAATAGAGATAGCATGATTAATTTTTTGAGATTTTTCATAAGTGTTAATCTTGCATATAACATGTATGGACATTGTACATCTGTCTTAAACATATGATAATAAGCCATATCTTTATACATGTAAGA